>NC_039269.1:13912965-14048673 GCF_003368295.1 Carassius auratus | reverse complement strand
TCACTTCAGTGCCTTGCAAAATAGTCACAAATGCTGTTTTGCCTATTTGCATCTGAGGCAAAATAGGCTCTTTTTCAGCCAACCTTTGTGCCTGTTGTTACACTGTTAGCTACGAGTGTATCTTCACTGTGTTGTTTTCATATGCCTCATCTGCACATTTGTATATTTAGAGCTTCACACCTGCTCCATCAAGAAGCCAGACTGTATGGAGCTCTTGAATTTGAATGAACTCCTCAGAATTGCTCGAAGGAAGAATGAATCGTTGCATATAGTTGCGTGAAAAGCCTGTTGCCAGGTTTTGAGAGCGAATGAAACCAGGTTTTGAGTGCAAATGATTATTATTTTTTTTGCTTGTTTCCTACACAGAGAGAGCAAAAATTGCATCATTTCAAAGTAGGGGTTGCATCAAAAACTAGTCAACAAAGCGATCAAATAGATTTGTGTTCACTTGATACCAATCAAACATGTGATCTTGCATTAAAAAACAATTAGCACAATGTATCCAACCAGAACACAGGGTGTCTCAATATGAATAATAATAATAATTATTATAAAATAATACATTTACCTATCCTTCACTTGTTACAATATAAAAATGCAAGACACTAAAAAATTTAGTAATAATAAATATTAATTCACCTTTAGTATTTTTTAAATGTGTTTTAAATGATTTATCACTTATGACTAGATTATTTAAATCATATTAATCATTTTATTTTATTGTATTTGTAAATGTTATATAGAGCATAGTTAATATCTTTATTTTCATTGGCAGTATTGTTTAAATAGTGCATTTTGTCTTCACAATTGTTGATGATTCCGTCACATTTAAAGAATGGCTTCTAAAATTCTGAAACCCTAAAATATCTAAGATGAAGTCAGCTGTTGGATGACTAGGCGATCATAATCACCCATTCCCCAATGTACATGATACGACAGGGAATATTCCCCATCATTGCATCCGAGTCTAAAACAGATGGCTTGTTGAAAAAGGTCCCCAGATCCCCATCCAACAAGTGTCTGTAATGGGTCACAGGCACCAAAACGTATGTCTTCACCTTCGTTTCCCAGCGCAAAGCTCTTTTCTCTGTGCCCTTGGTTTCTCTTTTGTTCCTAATATGGCTTTTGAATTTAATAGAACCTTAATATGAATTGAAGCTGCAGTCTCTAAATGAGCCAGGTGATTTGTTACAGGTGATTTAGCAGATTAGATTATGAGGAGTGAGTGTTCTTCCCAGGGGTTTTTGTCTCTTTAAGGTCGTCTATTTCTGTCTTGTTTCTTTATGCTCAGAGACATGGTCAGCGGTGGCAGGCGTTTTAAAGCGCTCGTGACTGCTAACTCTCCATGGGCGGTCTCACTAAAGTGAAGATTTCCCCCTCTGTATAATCAGGTGGCACAGGAGACATTCCTTGCCCTCCAAGCCATTTTTACATGTACTGCAAAAAGGTTTAAATCACCCATATTTTTTCCATAAAAATGTGCTTCTTGGCTGCACAAGAGTCATTTAGTGTTTTTAACACTATTATTCTAAAAACAATTTACTTTCCCATGTCTCCCAGGTTGGTAAATGCAGAATCAGGTTTGGTTTAAGAAGTTTTTGCCTTGGCAAGATGTTCTTATTCATTTTAAATTGAACCCAGTGCCTCGGTGATTTTATCAATACACTTTGCATTCGCCTTAATGGACTATCTGTAATTAATTTTGTCACAGTTTACTGTAATCAGCGCTCGGTGCTGAGGGAACATCCGCTCTGCTTGTGTCATTTATGCGGGTTTTTAATAGCGCAACATTTTACGATTTCAAAAATATTTACAGATAAATGATAAATCCGTCAAGAGTTCCCATTGCCAAATACTCACTTAGTGTAAATGGAGGGTGGTGTTAAAAAATAACTGAGTGGAGAATTAAAGCACTGAAAAGCTTTCGGTGAGTACAAGGTCATATTCCTGGGACGAAGGAGGGAATGATACAGGAGTGTCCGTTAGCCACCGCTCCACTGCATTTATCCTGTGCGTAAGGTTTTAGGAGATTTTTCAAGCAGATTGAGTTTGTGCTGACTGCAAGGGAAGAGCTGTGCACACAGTATTTAACCCAGCCAAAGCCCGCAGATTAGGCCACAACAGTGTGTCATAAGAATCTTCTTAGTGTACCACCTGATGGGTCACCCTGATATTCATCTCTTAAACGCAGCACTTTACCCAGCTTTAGGGGTTTCGGTCCAGATTTAGACTGGGATGGCCCTTTACTTTGCTAAATCCCAGGATACCGTATGAGCATCGTCTCACACTGATAGCTTCCTGGCTTGGTATATCCTCCTAATGTTGTTTTTTCAGCATGATTTGAAATTGTCTATTTTTTTTTTCCTCCAAGTTCACCACATTAAATTCAGCTGATGGTTGAATTTATTACTGTGTTAAAACATAAAATTTGTACATCAATTCAACATGTCTCTCAGTCTTTAAATATGGCTCTCATTGTGGAAGATTCTAAAAAGCCACCGAGACACAACAAAACAGCCAAAGAAGTTTGTTTATGTACATTAAACAATTTATTTTTTGCAAAACGGGTTGCTGTGGATGGTAAAAAATACGCTAGAACTATTCAGTAGCATCTAAATATTTAAAGCAAGTACAAAAATAAAATAAAATAATGTATGTTTGACTGGTTCAGTTTGATTACATTAGGGTACATGAACAAAAGCAGTAATGTTCAGGTCAGGTAGATATAACTTCTTCACAAAGCTGTGAATATCTTTGTACAGTGTATGTTCAATTATATGGAGATAAAATATTAATGAGTTCATTCAATAATCATAATCAATTGGCTTATTATTGGTTTCAACCTGTAAAGACTTAAATAGTCTCACTTTTGGGGATATTGATATATGCTATTCATTTCAGTTATTATTTTACTAATTAATAAGCATATTAAGTAATTGAGTCCAGTCATAAAATACTGAGGTTTAACTATAATCCCAAACATTCATTATTATGGCAACACTGCAGCGTTTTGAGAGCGAGGACTTTGGATTATTTTGTCTGGAGCAAGGCAATAACAGCTGTATTCATCTTCCTGTTCTTTACTCCCTCTTCGACACTGTCTTAGGTCATTGAAACCATAAGTGCGGTGGATAAAGATGAACCGCCCAGCGGGCATCGCTTCTTCTTCTCCCTCACTGCAGAGACAGCAGGGAACATGAACTTCACCCTCCGAGACAATAAAGGTACGTGATTTCATTAAGACAGTTTAAAGCGAATCCTTGAAACTCTGTTCTTCTTCCTTATAAGACCAAAAACACTTTTTATCTATTCGTATGAGTCATATTTTTTCACTTTTCTCATGATATCTTTCTCTTTCTCTATGCAGACAATACGGCTTCTATTCTAACTAAGAGGGGTGGTTTTCAGAGGAGGGATCAGTCTATGTATCGACTGCCGGTGTTGATAATGGACAGCGGGACCCCTGCTCTCAGCAGCACTAACACGCTGTCTATTAGAGTGTGTGACTGTGATCCTGATGGGACGCCCCAGTCTTGTGGCACAGAGGCCTTCACGCTTTCAGCTGGACTCAGCACTGGAGCTCTCGTCGCCATCCTGGCCTGCATCATCACTTTACTTGGTAGGAAATACATTGAACCTTGTGGACACATAAAACACATAAATTCTGCCCTCATTTACTCACCCCGCATGTATTTCCAAGCCTGTATGACTTTTTGAATGAGACATAATTATCTCTTTAATAAGCCTGAACAGAGTTTGACAAAGTGCTGCATTTCTTTCTTTGCGTGCCAAACATTTCCTCGGTCTGCCCATATATGTGATAAATGGACATCTATGGGACAGTCCCAGATCAAAATCACACCACTGGTTGAACCAGTGTAGCTTTGTCCTGCTGGTCAAGATGAGCAAATCAACATACAAATGGGTGTTTATAAAACAGCATTTAGCTTTTGTAATGTGAATTATTTTAGCGTAAAAACTGAATATTCAGCAAGAAGTGATTTCAGCTTGTTCATCTGGGTTTGATTTGACTGAAGAAAAGGGCTGAAACTTTATATTTTGTTAAACATAAAGAAAATGCTTTTTCAAAATGCACTACTGTTCAAATGTTTGGGGTCACTAACTTTTGTTCAGCAAGAATGCATTGAATTGATCCAAAATGACAGTGAAGACTTTTACATCCTTACAAAATAAGATTTCTATTTTAAATAAAATGGATTTTAACATAATAACATAATATTATGTTTCTTGAGCCTCAAATCAGCATGTTTCAATGATTTCTGAAGGATCATGTGATACTGAAAAACTACATTAATGGCTGCTGAAAATTCAGCTTTGCCATCACAGTAATAAACTACATTTATAAACAAACATAAACAAACAATAATAAACAAACAGTTATTTGTCTTATCTGTCTTTATATTTCACAATATTACATTTTATTTTATTAATCTATCTTTAAATTAATGCAGCTTTAATGCAGAGATTTCTTTAAAAAAAAGACTACTACTTTCTATTACTTAAACAGTAGTGTGTTTTTATTTATTTATTTTATTAATATGATGGAACATTTATTAATAAAGCATATAGGGTTGATTTTGATTTCATGTTGTCTTTAAGACAAAGCTACTGTGCTTTCTGGCTGCAGCCTGCAATCAAAGGATATTTGTCCAATTTTTGTTATTGTTTTCAAAACCATTTTTAAGAGCTTTCGTGCATTTCCACCTCCCCCTTACTGACATTTAGCACACAGTCGGGCTGCCGTTACTTTTGAAGCATTGGCTCGACAGCTCCAACAGTTGGGACGTGGTGTGCACTGAGAGGACTGCTTGGCCACAATTGACTTGTTTACCCTCTCCAGGGAGGCTGCTGGTCTGTATGATTACTTATTATTTGGAGCCTTATTAGCTGATTGTTTGATGAGTGACCTCTACCCAATATGTACCATTCACTTGGTCTGATTGGTTGACTGGCGAGTCTTTGTGTTGATTTGGTGACCTGAAGACTGCACAGAGGGAGTGAATGCAGTCCTGATGGTTTGATTGATTTCTTGATTATACCATTGATAGGTTGTCTCTCTGGCTGTGCTGGCGGTGTGGAGATCTGTGCACGGACACAACCACAAGTCTATTTGCTGACAGATGTTGTCTCTGTCTTAAAAAAGAGTGCTGTTATTGTGGCAAGAGGGGAATTTGTGCACACACACACATCTTGAACCGAGCCTCAGTAATTTCCATTGTGTGATTACTCCCATCCATTGTTTGACGACTATAATTGTATTATTTATTTATTTATTTTTACTGACTGCACAGATGACGAATAAGTAACAAAGGAAGCTCTTTCTGCTTCCTTGGTGCCATTACATCTAAGTATGAACTAGTTCATTTTTATCTCCATAGGGACGTTGCAACTAAATGGTAGATCTGAAATAATACACCGCAGTGAAGCAGAGTGCAATACGTTTCAATTTCACGTTCCTTAAGAACTCTGCTGTTCTCACAAATGACTTGGAGCACCATATATAACATCACTTCAAAAAAAATCATTTTATTTTCCAGTTAAAAAGGGAAAAAAAGAGGAATTTTTCAAAATTGCATGAGGCATTAAGACTTGATTCCAGAGTTTAATTTTCTAACCCCACTGCCAGACAGCTTTTTTCATGGTTTTAGCATAAACATACTGAAGAAAAACAACAGGGGTTAAAAAATACATTTACACAGCAGTTTAAAATGTTGGCATCTGCAAGATTTGGAAAGACACTCACCAAGGCTGCATTTATTTGATCAAAAATACAGTAATATTAGTATTATTAACAGTAGTATTTTTTAACAGAAGTACTGTAAGAGTAGTATTTTGAAATATTAGTACTTTTCTATTTGAATATAATTTAAAATGTCATTTAGTCCTGTAATGGCAAAGCTAATTTTTAGCGGCCATTACTCCAGTCTTCAGCCTCACACGATCCTTCGCGATCTCTCACAATTTATTGTTATTATTATTATTATAATTATAAACTGTGATTTGTGTTTTTTTTTTCTGGATTCTTTAATAAATATAAAGTGCAAAAGAACACTGTTTATTTTAAATATAAATTATAAATGTCTTTACTGTCACTTTTGGAGAAAAATCTAGCTAACGTTTGAACGGTCATTCAAGAGAAATACTCGGAATATAAGAAAACACTTTAATATCTTGCACAGCTTTTTTTTTAATTTGCACATTGGATCTTTTTTAAAGACATATTGGATGTTTTTACTCAACAGCACAAACAATACACATTAGTCTGTGAAAAATGGCATCTAAACTAAAGAGCACAGCTTGTGGCCAGCAGTAACAGACTCCATCCTTGTGCTTATTGATCATTGTCTCTAAGCCTTTATCATCTGAATTTGAGCTCAACTAACAGCTGCAACTGATGTGGAATAGTCATTCCTGTGGTTTTGCCGTCTCGTGTGAATGTAGGGTTCTCCAGTGCCGCCACCCCCACCCCCTTCTCCTCCCAAACTACAAGAGTTAGATTAGACCACTGCACTGCCTGATCTGAGCAATGCAGTTATTTTTGGCAAAGAGAGTCTGGCCCCAGGGGCTCGAGACTGCTCACTCATGGTTGAGGGGAGGAGGAGACGGAGGAGGATGGCTTCAGAGGAGGAGAACTGCAGAGAAAAAAAGAATCCTCTGTTTCTGCTTTTATCTCTTTTTTTGGAGTAATGAATCAACAAGCTTTTTGTCTGCTGTTGCTTTAGTTATCAAAGCAGTGCACAACTAAAACCATGCCAGGGAATGAATGATACACAAGGACATGTCAGCTTTAAGTCTTTTGTCTTTTTTTATCTAATAACATACAAATGACGTTCTCCATTAAAGGATTTGTTCGCCCAGAAATGAAAATGCTGCCATTATTTACTCAGCTTAGTGTAATTTCACCCTGTATGACTTTTTTTCCATCGTTGAACATAAAAGATGTTTAAAAGAATGTTCATGCTGCATATACACTTTTAAAAATAACTTTTTACAATTAAGTTGTTGTCGATGTTTTCATGAAGAACTTTTAAAGGGGTCATATGATGAGATTTAAATTTTTTTTTTTTATCTTTCTCTTTGGAGATCTGTAACGTTGCAAAGACTAAAAGTCTAAAATCCTAAGAAATATTCTTAATCAAAGTTAAGACTCTGCCACTAATTCAGACACGCACCCACATGTCCACATCACAATGTGTAAATATTTGCGTAATGCCGTCCAAACGTTCACGCAAAGAAAGAAGGTGTGGTTTCAGTAACCGCAGTTAGTGTTGAAGCAGCCATGTCAGGGAGATGCTGTGTGTATCTAGGTGAAAGTAAAAACACTTTATTTGGCTTTCTGAAAGTAGATGCATTTAGGAATCTTTAAGATTTCTTACAACAGAACAGCAACGCATTTTATGGACGACCATTTCGTAAATCTAGGAGAGAAGGTAATTCTGGCTTTGCTATGACAATCTGGTGCTTCGGAATCAGCTACTGTAAGTATGTTTTGTTATTAGTTTAAGTATTTGCTTTTAAATGTTCAAATGCAGTTTTTTGAGTGTCGCGTGTGTGTGTGGAGTCACAGTGGAATCAGCTGTCTTAACCGTCAGTGGCTTGTGTACTACAAACACATACAAGCTTCTATGTCTTCTATGTATTCACAATGTCTATCACGACACTCTGTTCCCCTTTCAGGCTTAAAAAGATGGTGAAACTAAATACATTATTAACTGTCTTTACATTTATTTTGAAAGATGAAGTCCACGATTATGGAAAGGGACATTTCATTTCTGATGAGTGCTTGTGGTGTTCGGCCAATCACAATGCACTGGGTCAGTTGGCCAATCAGAGCAAACTGCGCTTATCAGAAGGAGAGACTTTGTAGTAAACAATGTGTTTGAGAGAAGCGTAGCATAGAGGACCGACAATAATGTACAGTATTTGAAAAATAATGTGTTTTCTGAACATTAAAGCATGTCAACATAGTCTGCTACACCAAATACACAAAATAATGATCTTTAAAAAAGCATAATATGACCCTTTTAATGTAGTTTGAAACCTTTCCATTGCACAAAATATTTTTTATAGCGGAAAAATGTTCTTTAGAATTCTTTTAGAACCTTCAGAAGCTCTTTAGAATTAAAATGTTCTTTACACTAAGAAGAAAAAAGAGTTTCAGGTTTTAAGGAACCCAAAAGTGGTTGGTGACTAGACATCATGCTCCAAAAAGACCAAAAAACTTCATAAAATTAGTCCATGACATACTCTATATTCCAAGGCTACTGAAACCACATAATAGCTGTATGTGAGGAAATAGTCAATATCCACTTAAAATCCTACATTGACAGTTGGTCGCAATCAGGGCTTGACATTAACTTTTTTTTGCTCACCAGCCACTGTGGCTAGTGGTTATCCAAATTTACTAGCCATTCTGCATTTTTACTGGGAACAATTTTGCTGTTGGGAACTTTATATATATCATTGACTCCAATGATTTAAATTCAAGAAAACGTGAATCATTCAGTAACGAAACACTGTGCGACTGTTCTGCTGTGATCTTTGTTTGCAACTATTTTTTAATTAACCAAATCGGGCAAAAACGACCTTGTTGTTACTGTTGATTATCCATTGACAATTGCTGCTTACACCAAAATTTTATAAAATCCGAATCATTCGCGCCAAAATTAATTGGATGTTTTAATCAGATTAGTTGTCGGGCAATGAAAATTATCTTCCTTCATGTGCCCCTTCAAAAAAAAATCCACTTGTCCCAGACAAGCATTAAAGGGTTAGTTCACCCAAAAATGAAAATTATGTCATTAATGACTCACCCTCATGTCGTTCCAAACCTGTAAGACCTCTGTTTATCTTCAGAACACAGTTTAAGATATTTTAGATTTAGTCCGAGAGCTCTCAGTCCCTCCATTGAAACTGTGTGCACGGTATACTGTCCATAAGAAAAACATCATCAAAGTAGTCCATGTGACATCAGAGGGTCAGTTTGAATTTGTTGAAGGATCGAAAATACATTTTGGTCCAAAAATAAAAATATTCCGACTTCATTCAGCATTATCTTCTCTTCCGGGTCTGTTGTGATCGCATTCACGATGCTGCTGACGTATGACGCTGCTGACGTGTTTTCTGGCGCGCCCAATAACAAAGATAACACGTCAGCAGCGGTGTACGTCAGCAGCATCACTGCAGTGATGAGCATTGTCGAGCATTGTTCATTGTTACTGTATATAAAATTCAAACTGCCAAGGTGGCTAGTGGGAGTGACTGTGTTACCCGCCTGTGTTATGTCTGAAATCCACCTGCATTTGGCGGGTGTTAATGTCAAGCCCTGGTCACCATTCACCTTCATTAAAAGAAAAAGAGCATGTTCTGCCATAAACAATTCTTCTAGAATTCCACACACACACACACACACAAAAAGAAACTCGTATATGTTTAAAACAACATGGGACGAGTAAATGATGACAGATTTTCAGCCAAACTCTGCTTGCCTAGTGTCGTTACAACATCCCAGTGGCGCTGTCAAGCCCAAACCTTGATAATGGTTCATAAAATATTTGATAGGAAGAAAACGGAGTTCAAAAGGAGGGATCCGACCAGACTGCTGTGGTAAACACAAAGCTATTTATCAGTGTTTGCATAACGTAATCTAAAAGATTTCAGGAGGACATATCACATGATGACAGCCGCTGTTTCGCTCTAGTTGTTCTGAGGGGAACCTTGTGCTCATTATTTCAGGCTTAGGTGGAGGAACACAGAGAGGTCAGGTAAGCCCGAGGCACTCCGATACATTCATGTCCACGGGTCACCCTCGCAACGGTGACATCACCTTTTCAATCTCTGCTCGAACGATTGCAGGGCATCTTGTCTTCCAGGCGTGCTTCCCCTATGGCCTCCGTTAGTGCAAGTGGACGGCAGTCAGTAATACTTATGAGGGCCCTTAAGGCGATGTAGTGTGCTCTTGCATCACCCAGAATAAATCATATTTTATTTCGCAGATAATGTCACCACTGTGAAAACCCAGGGACAGACAGGTGTCATAAAGCACAAACACCTTGTGTTGGGCAGCGGCATAAATGTCAACAGCCAGATAGATCCGCATATCGCCAGTATATCTTGATTAGTCTTCACTGCCCCGGGCTATTGGCAGTAGTTGAGATATGTGAAGGGAACGCATGAGAGTGAGAGAAAGAGAGAGAGAGGGAGCGAAAGAGAGAATGAAGGGCAGTGCATAATCTAGTAGTCGCTGCCTCATTTTTAGGAGGTCGATGAGAACGAGGCCCCCACAAAATATCCCACTTGTTGTTTAATTGATTCTGGATGACGGATTGTTTTCTCAATCCAATTACTGCAAATTGAGGATAATGTTAAATTGATCTGCTACTCCCGATGAACATCCATCTTGTGTCAAAACTGCAGAGAGGGTAAATCAAGCCTTAAAGTGGGCGCAGTTTGTAGCAGTTAAGACTTAAGACTGCATTAGACCTATATAACTCCTTGTAATCACATAAGAATGGCTTAAAAAAATCTAACCTTGCACTATCAGAAAAATAAAAAAGTTTCTCTTTAGGGATACAACAACTCGTCACTGGAGCAGTGCACTTAAAGATACTTTTTCGTATCTTATTTAAACCTAAAATGTTCATAGTAGTGCCTTAAAGGTACACACTACTACTCAAAGGTACTAATATGAGCCTTCTAGGGGTAAATATGATTTCAGCAAAATAGAAGTTTCATTTGAGTTTAAAATAATATCTATATATTTTTTTGGTTCTTGAAAACATTGAAAACACAATTGCATAAGTAGGATATGCATATGTGTACATTATTAATGGATATTTCACCCAAAAATGCCAATTGTCATGATTTGCTCACCGTCGTGTTTTTACTTTTCCTTTGTTTGTGGAACGCAAAATATATTTTCGCATAATGCTCAAGCTGCTATTTTTCCATATGGAAGATTGAATATTTTGTTTAAAGCATTTCAAATTTTACAAGGCAAGCAAACAAACGATAATAATGACAGAAATAATATATAAAGCATTTCTAAAACATAAAACAAAGTTTCAGTACCAAGTAGATTATAGCAGATCACCCAGTTGTATTCATTACTGTACACCATTTCATGTTTTATACTGTATTCTCTGTTATACCCTGGAAATCATATCCAAAGTAACCTGAGCTATTTTTTTTTTTTTACTGAAACCAATGATTATATTCAAGGTTCCTAAAAAACAATTCCCAGATCTGGAAAAATCCAGAAATGTCATACCTTATTTATTCAACACAACTGAACTCCGATAGTCATGTCTCAAACTTTTGTAGAAACTCTTTGTTTTATATTTTTTGAGATTTCTCTGCTATTGTCTTATCATACAGAATTGTCTGTATTTGGTATACAAGATACACTCTTAAATCTGAAAGTTCTTTATGGTATTAATGGTTTTATAAATAAAGAAAAAAACTTTTAACATCCATGAAATAGCTGTACATATCACCCTTCACTTTCATCGTATGGCAGATAGCAGTTTGGACATTCTCCATAAAATATCCTGTTGTGCTCCACAGAAGGAAGAACATTTTCATTTTTCTGTTTCTTTATCTTCAGTTTATAGCATTTTCTTTGTTTCCACCTTGTAAGTCTGTTGCTCTTGAATTTAAGGTCGATATTGGCTTTGCTTTTGTTTATATCATCCTGTGTGTGTGTGTGTGTGTGTGTGTGTGTGCTGTGATTATGACTGCAAACGTGCAGCCGCTGCCTCGCCAGCCCACTCGCCCAGCTTGTCTGCCCCTGCAAAACGACTCTAGGCCTGAGGATGAAGTATGAGACTTTGGCACCATATTTCATACTCGCTGTGGCAGGCCTGAAGGATGGATCATTAGACGTTTGCCTCCCTTTTCCCTCCACTCTATCTTGCTCTCTCACTTCAGCCTGCTCCCACTTACACCTCCTCTTTCTCTCTCCCTACTTTATCTGCTCCCTTCCCTCCCCCTCGAGCTTGGTATTGGCAGCCAAATACACATATGCGCTATCTACATTGAGAGAGATATAGACTCCCGTGGGAGGACGGTGTTGTGGCTGTACAGCAAGATCCCTCGCATTCATGGGTCTGAGAGCGGCAACACGGAGGATTGGTTTTTGCATTGCACACACCACAAAAAATGGATTTATTTCACTTTTTTTTGTGCATGTGTCTTGTTATGTTAGTTATTTCTCGCTATGCGCTTCCCCTTTCCTTTTTTCGGTATTGACAGAATTTCTCAGTCTCTTTCACAGCATCTTTTTCTGTGCATTATTTGATCCCCGGTTTGAATCGCCGAGACACACATCTTTTGTGCGGCGGTACAGCCTTGCCTCTCGTTGATAGTTTTGATGTGCTTGTATACGGGGTCTGTGCTTTCAGGGCAGGGTGATATTTTCTGACTGACATATAATCCAGTCTTATTTTGCATGTACAGTAGGCATATGCCGCACTCATTAAAAGGATTTAATGCTGGCCTTTTCTGAATAAGCAGCTTGTGCATGAGCGGGAAGGAAGCAAGTGGTCGTTAAAGCCCCATATTTACAGCACACATCCTGCTCTAAATCTCGCTCTCCGTGCTTCTGTGTGTTCATCTCTGTCTGTTTGCTTATGTTCACACATGACAGAGCTAAAAGTGAGAAGACGAAAGTGCTAGCATGCGTTTAATTCCCAGCCGTGCATGTGTTTTGTGCACGGATATGGGTCTGTACAGTTAATAACCATTGTAAACAAACATGCAGGATGAGATTAGATCAGACTGTAACTCCTTTAACACCTCCCGCTCCCAGGAGCACCCCCCATGATGAAACACCTCCTGCTCGGGATTTGTCAGCAGCGTTATTAAAATCTCTACAACCAAATCTGATGAACTTATTGATAAAACTAATGTACCAGATCTGCCCTAATTGAACTGTAGAGATAATTCAGCTTATCTCTCATGTTGTAGCTTAAAGTGTCAGGCCTTGAGGCACGATCGTTCTATAGAGTGTAAAACAATGAGAAAGTAATATTTTGTTTCGGTGTCATAAATATTGTAGAGATACAGTCATGGTCGAGTGCTATCTGATTCTACACCTTTTATGTCTTTGCTTATCTTGAATGGAGGGTAAATGGACTGCTTGGGAGGTGTGTGGTTGTGTGTGTGTGTGTGTGTTTTAAAGCTTTGGTGCCTCTAAATCTTACCTGGTGCCTGATATTTCATGGAATTGTTGTTTACGGTGGTGGGGCATGAAACTGTAATGAAGCAATTTATTAAACACTCTACTCCCATATAAAAGTTTTTTTGTTTGTGTTGTTAGCAAATTGTTTAATCGTAATGACTATTTGCACGAGGTGTAAACAGCACTGTGGAGCTATTTGCACTCCAATAGTCTGGTGGAAACCAACAGAACTAGGAACAAATGAACTGTCAGAGAAGCAGCCTTGAAATCTTCGTTTTTTTTTTGTTTGTTTTTTTTAATCTGACTTGTAATTCTGCATACCAACTTATCTATCCAGTATCCACTCTTACTATCTCTATTATTAAAAAGAAAAATAAATAAATAAATAGTCAAATGAACAGGCAAGTAACATACTGAATTAAACATACAAATTTGAAGCAAAACTGAAATAGTATTTTCTTGTTAAATACTATTTAGAATTACCAATAAAAAAAAATATTTGTTTTATTTACAACTTAACTCTGAAAAAAAAATCTGACTGTTACAGTGTGTATATATTTACATTTATATAATAGTATCAATAAAAACAAACTTTTATGCTATTTCTACTATAGGAAATAAAACATATGCATTTTATCATATTACTTAAGAATATGTTATTATTAAGCATATAATATAATGCTTCACACACACACACAATTTTACTACATATTATATTGTAATTTTTTTTTAAAGAAAGTTAATAGTTGGCTATGCATATGTAATATAATATGTACATTGTCATTCAAATGGTTGGGGTTCGCTTTCTGTTCAGAAAGGCTGTATTATGAAATATTATTACAAGTTAAATGAGCTGTTTTCAATTTTTATATATAATATAATAAATGTATGATGTAAAATATATGTACATGTATATATTTTTCAGAAGAAATCATAGCAATATGCTGATTTAGTGTTAGAGAAACCTTGCTTCTTATTATCAGTGTTTAAAAACTGCTGCACTGGTTCATATTCTTGTGGAAATCATGATATTTATTTCCAGGAAACTTTGATGAACAGAAAGTTTGAAGGAGCAGTATTTTTATCTGAAATACAACTATTTTCTAACATTATAAATGTCTTTACTATCACTTAGTAAATCCTTGCCTAATGAAAGTATTCATTTCTTTTTGAACAGTATTGTAATGCTAGTATGTTGTGTCACTGATGATAGCTCTGGTTTTTTTACTAACAGCATGTGATTCTTTTGTCTCCGCAGTGCTGGTGCTGCTGATTGTGACAATGAGGAGGAGGAAGAAGGAGCCTCTGATCTTGGACGAAGACCGGGACGTGCGGGAGAATATTGTGCGCTACGACGACGAAGGTGGAGGTGAGGAAGACACTGAGGCATTTGATATGGTGGCCTTGCGAAACCTTAATGTAGTGAGAGACAGCAAAGCCCGCCGAGACGTCACTCCAGAGGTGCCCACTCTTTATTGCTCCCGCCCTCCACCTTATAAAATCACCCCAGACAACGGGATCTTCAGGGAGTTTATATGGGACCGCCTGAAAGACGCCGACGTTGATCCTTCCGCACCTCCTTACGACTCCCTGCAGACATATGCTTTCGAGGGCAGTGGCTCAGTGGCCGAATCCCTTAGCTCCCTAGACTCCCTCAGCACAGACTCAGAGCAGAACTATGACTATCTGAGCGACTGGGGACCTCGCTTCAGGAAGCTAGCCGACCTGTACGGCCACGGCGACAGCAGCAATATATTCTCCTCCTAGCCGGGATTAAAATTCCTGCCAAGGTCTGCTCAATCAAGGGCATAATGGAAATGAACAATGATCAAGAGAATACCACTGACTCACTGATGCTTGACAGAAGAGGGGAGCAAAAAAGGGGAACATTCAGTATGCAGGGGGGAATTATATCTGCAGAGAGCAGCGGTTTTGATAGCCAATAGACAGTGGGGATTCGAGTAGGAAGCACTTCTATTTAAATTGCAGTTAGATGCCAAGACTGGACTCGGGGTGTGGTTGCAAGCTCCCAAAGAGTGATCTTCAGGCCCAAGAGAATAATGGACAGTGGACCGCAGGGCCATGTGAGCTGGTCCAGGAATACCAATTGTTTCAAAGAGACATTTGAAGCGCTCTCCCCATGGTTATAAATGAGAACAGTGCCATCCAGCAGCGATGCTCGAAAGATCAATGTTTCTGTTCTATCAGATGTTTCTATGACTCATAGGTTCTTCGAAAAAAATCAATACGAATTCAGCAACCGCTATCCTTTCCAAACGCATCGCCTTTGCAAGGAACCGCAACTGTTGCTTTGTAAAATATCCTTTACGCATAGCTTCACGTCTGTTATCAGGCCTTAGTTCCACGCCAAAATTTGGGTCGGGGCGCATCGCTATCACAACCTCTGAAGTATCCTGCAGCTACGCCGACCGAAATACAAGTCAAACTTGTATTGAATAGACTTTGATGTATCGAGCAGGACAGGCCGGAGTGGATTTAATCATTGAAAATGTATAGTACTTGCCTTTCAGTTGAGGCTGTCAACCTGAGTTATTTTGAGATGTTATTTTGTAAGTTTGTAGAGCGAACCCTTATGACAGCGAGCGTTTGAAGGGGAGTCTTTTGTATTAAGCCTATTCCTTTCTCGAAAACCTCAGTCTCAGTGGAAAAACTCAAAGCAGCGAAATGTATTTGTAGTGCTCAATGCTGTCCCGTGTACAGGTTTTTTTTTTTTTTTCGCAGTGGTTCTTGCTGAATATCTTGTGAGAGCTGTTTGTTTTAAAGCAGGCCTGTAGTCGATATGAGTGGCAAAATGTAAGGGAAAAAAGAATGTAAAGAAATTATCCTAAATAATATCCGGCAACGTGTGAAATGGTGTATAACATACGGACAACACAGACCTTACTACTACTACAGTATATTCAATGTTTAGCTGTTGTCCGACAGGTTATTTTCAGGATTTCGAATTGTAACGATATGAAATGACAGTAACACATGCTCAGTCCTAAAGCTGAGAAGAAATTTTGTACATACTTTTGTAATAAAGCACACAAATCGCAGCACACAGTGTGGCCATTTCCTCATGACTGAGTTCATTCATTCATTCATTCATTCATTCGGACAGCCAGACAGTGGTGCATATTTAGATATGGAGATCTCACTGCTAAATGGGCTGCTTTTGTTTATGGAACAGGGTGGTGTGCACACAGACATGATGTGTAATCAAGGCTAGACGAGAGAGCCAACGGAGCCTTGAGTTTGATGAATGACACAAGGCTTGTCAGAGCATTTAAAAGGCCTCGGCTAAATTAGCCTCAGAGAGAGGAGATTGATGATTCAGTTAGCGAATGCAAGCATACATCCAGAAATACGATCACACGTCTAAGAGCGGGAAGACTGGGTGTGCGACGACACGGTCGGACACGAAGCTTAGCCTATAAATCGTCTCACCCAGCCTAGTTAGATCCCTCCAATGAGTGCGTTCAGACTGAGCCTAGTCTCGCTGTCGGACTCGAACACAGCTTGACATGTAAAGATGGCAGTTTTTCTGCGAATGCCTGTTGCAGCCTGGCCTCCGCGATCGCAGTGTGAGATAGCTGTGATCTTGCCTGAGTCATGTAACATGTTCCATTTTGGTTTCTCCACCAACAAATCTGGCATTCGCATGGATGCTGTAAACTGTCTTTCAGATGGCATAAGCATTTGGAGATTGAATCTCAGTGTCCAAACAATATGCGCTTTCAATTTGTCACTTTCTTCACACGCTCCGTATCAACTGTTGTTGTGCCTGTCAAAGCCGGAGATATAAATTCAATATGAATTCAGTAGGATACATTGTCTTTTGTCCAGTCCGGATGATTATAAAGTGATCATTTTATGCCATCGATAATGGATTTGGCTTTCAGCGCAAGCGATAACTTGTCATTTTGTTTGTTTATCTGACTAAGGGTAATAAAGACTGAGAATACCGTCTGTGATCATTAGAGGGAAGCTGCTATCAGAAAGCAAATGTAATTATTTGTTAACTGGCTCGCTAAATGAAAACTAAAAGGGCAATTGAAATCTCGTTTGACTTGGCACTAAGTAATAATAAATACAGTTTTAATTAAGCAAGTCACTGCAGCGAGCAGATAATGCAAACAAAGGAGGATAGGGTCACCCCATCATTGTTCTCTTTACAGACATGAGACTCTATAACAAATATATCAAAGGGATTGGAAATCAATGTCGCCTTTTTCTTTTCATGAGTTTGATTCTGTGTACTTTTCCGAACTGTTCGCTGTTTGATTCGGGATTACGGTCAATATTTGTGAATGATCTCATAAGGCACATGAGAGGAATGCTGGGCTTGTTACAAGTGGCCGGTGAACGAAATGGAGCTAAAACATACTGAAAAGAAAAATAATGCATTCGCAAGCAGACATTCATAATTTATTCAGAATAATTAAAAGAACAGCTCTGAATAGAAAGCCTGCTCATCTTGTCCTCTGTTTCTTTTTTATTTACTTCACATTGAGTTATGTCTTTTCTTAATGGATTCATATATTTGTTTTCATTAAGTAACGTGAACTCAGTGTCAGGCTGGGAGTGAATGCCTGGATGTCTAAGTGGTTTGTCCTGTCGGAACGGAGGAGAAGGCTTATCTTTATTGTGGCAGACAATCAATGCCCTGATATTCAACAGTTTCTTCTCAAACACGGTGTACAGCGGGACATGTTCATGTTTGTAAAGGAACCCTCTTCAATTTCTATGTACAATGTTTAATAAAATAATTGAAACTGTTGCAATGAGAGTACAACGCGAGGTCATTTCAGCTGCTTGGTTGCGGAGTGATTTAAAAGTGTGATAATGACAACTCCAGTCCAGTGGCTGATTATTTGGAATTAAAATGACTTATAAAATGAGTTTAACAAGACAGAAGTAGTTGATTAGCATGATTTAACAAGTAGTTTTGAAATGGCACTCATACCATTAAATTGCTTTGATTGACGTGCACAGTGATGTTTTTCATATGAAACGGGAAAGGGATATTGACAGACATGGAAGTATTTTTTAAAAGAGTTAAAAGTTAGTTAAAAACTAAAAACAGCTAGGTTAAGGTTAATCACAACATTGCAAACTTAGATTTGAAGCAAATAAAGCTATTGAACATGCTGATCATATATATGAACGATATATGTTATGTTTATTGTAAAATAAGCATGTATTTTGAGAGTGTGGGGGAAATCTTCATAATTTGCAGCACTTGTGGGTGTTCTAATGGTCTGATTTCTTTTTCGCAGTTGTCTGATTAATGGAGATTTCTTGGGTAATGTAGTATTTCACTAGGATTTTCTCCATTGAATATATATTTTAAATAAATAAGTTGAAATAATATGGACTGATGTCTTCAACAAGAGACTAAACCATTGATTAACCATCTTGTAGCTCACAGAAGGTATGTTGTTAATGATTTACAAGTTAGCTTTCAAAATCAATTACCCTATTGATAAAATGAATGGGATTTTTACTTCTAGAACCTGACTGCTGCACTCAATGGGCTTTAGCTATGGCATACTGTCAGAATATGTAGCCTACAGCATTTTGTTTGGAAGAAAGTCATGTAGAGGTATCAGAGGCTCGGCCCCCACACTTTCACTGCCCTCACAGATTTTAAATCAGTTTGACAGACACAATTGTCAGAGACAGAGCTCAGCAATATTGATTGGAAATGTCCGTTCCTGTTTGACTAAAATATGACGACTTCAGGCTTTCTGTGAAAAATTGTGGTCCATTTAGAAAATTAACAACATTAATAAAGTCTCCCTAACACAACAGAATCCCCAATTCTTGCTTATACGGTTCCCATGAAACACTTATAAAGCTCATGCTTTGGATTTACAGCTTTCATTACAGTAACGAGATGTTAGTGTGCGTGTTAATATATTGCCTCCTTCTTCTCAGCAGCGCTTGTTGTATTTCCACAACGGCCCAAGCGCTGCCAACGACACTCACTTCGCCATCGATTTCCTCTCTAAATTAAATATACGATTTTATGCATTTAACAAGATTGCTCCAAGGAAAATCCAATTACCGCTTCAAGCCATTGGAAAACTCATTAAAACAGCCAGGATAATTATGCAAGCAATGGCTGTTTTAAACCAAGCAAACGGCTAACGAAGAATTCGCAAATGTTATGAAAACATCCGGGATTCAGGATGAGATTGAATACCATGTATATTAGTTTTAAAACAAGGTTGTAATAACAAAATAATAAGAGAGATATGCAAAGCAAAGCCTTTAAGGGCTCTTCTAATGGCGCTCTGATCGATAATTTTAAAGAGCACATCTTAGATCTGTATTCACAATCAGGCCCATCCAGCAGCGAACAAATGCAGAGCTGTCTGGTGCAGACTGCTGTTTTTAAGTCGTCTATTGACATTCACGTGGGTTTGTCCATAAAGCTAAACCCAGGGTTGAGTGTTGACTCTGTGGCTTGTGTTTGTTTAATGTATGCTGTAGTCCCATGCACATATCTTCACACTGCTGAGTGTGCCTTTTATTTGCTTTGAACTGACCTTGGGATGACTGTGATGCTCCGCTTTGAAGTGTCGATTCTGTCAAAACAGTCATATATACACGTACATAAAAACCTCTTCTTTGTGTTGCTCTTTCTCTTGCTTGCTCTGTCTATATACAGTGCATTGCTTTCAGTATATACAGTATAAATTACAACATTGTTCACTGTAAAAAAAAAAAAAAAAAACTTCTGAAGGAACTTTGCTCTTTAATATTTTATAAAAAAGCACATTTTAAAAAAATACTTTTGCAGCAGTTGACAGCTGTGTGCACAGTTTAAGTGCTATTTCAGCCTTTCTTAGGCCAGATTTGCTTGTTCAAATTGGTTGGATGATGCTTGTGCTCTGCAATTTTCAAGCAGCGTGACAGATTCTCAATTGGAGTGAGATCAGGATTTGACTGGGCTTTTTCAACACTTTTTTTTTTGTTCTTTAGCCACTCCAATGTTAATTTAGCCTCTTTTTTTTTTGTCCTGCTGAAAAATGCTCTCACGAATTCTAGCAGGAGGAAAAACGGTTCTGCATTTTTCAGCATTTGCATCATCTAATGTTCTCTTTGTTTTAACAAGATGCCCAGTCCAGTCCCACAGTGTGATGCACCGCCACCAGCACACTTTTCTGAAGGTATGGTGCTTCTTGGAGGTGTGGGCAGTGTTATATTAGCACCACATGCATGTCTTTGGATTTTGGCTGGAAAGCTCTATCTTGGTGTGATCTAACCATGAAATCTTTTTACACTTTGCAATGGAGTCTCTATTATGCTTTTTGACAATCTTCAGACGAGCCTGTAATGGTGCCTTTTGTGCCACTTTCCCATATACAGGTCAGCTTTCTGCAGAATTCACTATGTGATTGACTGGTGCACCAGCACTCCATTCAGAGCTGCTAAACTCTGTAGATCATTCAGTTGTTGGCCTTTTCATGTTTTCTAACATAAAACAATATATATTGCACATTGGAATGACTTCTGGAGGATATAATGGCAGTGAAGACTGGAATATTCGCTCCCGAAAAGTAGATCTTTTTCATATTCAATAGTGTTTTGTATATGTATGTATATATATTATCACTTTTTTCATCACTCTAAAGCTGAGACAATATGCTGTTATTGACAGAATTATTTATTTGTGCAGCTGCATACATTTGCGTCCTTTAGATGAATAAATGAGATATCACATATCTCTGGAAATGTTTTCAAGATATAGACTTTTTTTATTTATTTATTTTTACATTAAATTTATCTGATACTGTGAATCTAACCAAAACAGTCCCAGAGCTGCTCTCAGCGCCTGTTATTAAGACTACAGCAACATTTGCACATTTCACATCTCACAAGAACACGGTACAGCACAGAGCTGGGAGAAGTTCAAATTCTTGCATTTGCTTTAAAAATAGCAGATCATTAACACGCACTTCAATTTCACGTTTACTTAAAAAAAAAAAAGAAAAAAAAAGAACAGCTACCGGTTTTTGCAGTGTGGTTGCCTTCTATTTTCATTTGTATTTATCTTCTCAGTCAATTGTTATGATCAAAATAGGGTGCTTGAACAGCGATGGAGGAAAAAAAATAGCCAATCAAGAGCAGGAGGACGTAGCTTGGGGGAGGGAAGCTTCCCTCTGGGGAACTGAGAGCAATCAGACACACATAAAGCTATCAGAACCTCAATCTGCAGATTAGGACAGACACGCCTCAGGCTGCACAACTTTAGGATAAGACAGACCATCTATGCCTTTCTTAAGTGTCCGCAAATCAACTGTAAATTGCCACTCACAAAATGAGTTCTCTACACTGCCAGAGCAAAACTAGTTTTCGAGTCTCGTAAACTCTTTCAATTATCTTTTGTAGATAGGTGTCTTAGAAACTGTGTGTCACAGTTGCAGAGTTTTGTGTTGGCTGGCAGAAAAACTTTTATGAGGGGCAGCAGGCGGGAATGTGATATCTAGATCATGGCTCATCTGAGGAGAGCTGTAAGAGCTCTCAGTTAGAGTTGAGTCTTAAGTGCTCTATCTGCTTTGATACTCTGTCATCATTCTTCAGCCAGCTCTCTACGCTTTCCTTCTGTTAAATGCTGCCACTTCATATCAAAAGCATGTCATTATACGATACATCTTCTTGCATCTTCAAAAGAGATGTTAAAAAAGTGAAGTGCCATACCACAAAATGGACCATTCTTTTGTGAAGAATATTGTTGGCGAGCCACAAGAGAATGTGAACATTGTCATACCACTTCACATCCTATGCAGACTCTGAGCTCCTATTGATTCTGTTGCCTGGATTGAAAGTATAAAACCGATCCACAGTTGGTGAAGAGACTTATACCTGTGATTGCTGAACTGAGGCTCCACCCACAAGCAATGATGTCATTTACAAATGGTCCAATTTAGGAGTGATTAGTGAGTTCTATTGTAGACTGATGTTTACTAATTAATTTAATTATTTCAATCATATCATTTTTGTTCAAATATTATACTGTAAAGTTTTTGCTCAGCCAAATGTTCTGTTAATATACTTTCAAGAAGTGTCTTTGACGAGTGGGGCGGGGCCGAGGGCCATGGGAACGTGTGAGGCCGGTGGAGTGATTGGAGATGAGTGACACCTGCTCGACCCACCGCTCTCGAGACACAACCAATTTTTTTTACATTAGCGTATACTAATATAATTGATGATATGTTAAAATAATAAATTAAATTAATCTTGAAAACGCAGCTTTATTATTTAATTATATATTTTTTTAAATATTTTTTGATTTCTAATCTAATCTCTCTCTCTCTCTCTCTCTCTCTCTCTCTCTCTCTCTCTCTCTCTCTCTCTCTCTCTATATATATATATATATATATATATATGAATTTGCACATATAGGGTGATTTCTACACTTTAGAAATTATGCGCTAATGAGAAGTACCATACTCAAATGCCCAAATTTTAATGATCCAGTGGGCGTTCTGCTGACTTCTGCATCTTCATCAACAGGAACAACATCTCAAGGGCGCAAGATATTTGGTAAACTGTGCTTGTAGCCAGGTGTTTGAATGCTGTACAAGAGGCTGGAACATTTCATGTAAATGAAGTTTGGAAAGAGATTGACCTGCATCCTTGATCACTGCGGCATCATTCATTCTGATTAGGGCACAGATCCACACGACTCATCTAGGCTGGTCTGATGGATTAGCCGGCCAGACTGAAGCCTCCTACAGGAATTCAAAAACCCTTAGAGTTTAATCACCCTCAAAGCTGGTGGATGACAATGTTTAAGAATGGGCAGGCAGCAACTTGATGTTACTATTTCTTATTTTTATTAGATAAAATGCATAAGTGAGAAATGGAAGCCTCTCGACTGTGATGCCATTTATGTCTCCTTCTAAATCTTACCTTCTATCTGCAGTGCAAATGACATTGTAGAGAAAAAGACCCTCCGCAAAGTCACTTTGATTGGATCGCTATTGAAAAAAAGGAACAGCCCTTCATTAGCCCTCGGTGAGAATGACTATTGACTTTAATATACACTGTCAGTTTTTTTCAGCTCTTCTTAGTGCCTGTCATACTCAAGGGCTTTCTCACTGCTAATGCTGAGCAGCACCAATCACCACCCTATTGTCTGCGAATGGGCTCCTGCTGTCGAACGACTGCAGCTCTGTTTATCATCCCAGAGCGGTTATATCCTCCTAACCCACCATACAGGATTATCACGGGCGTAGAATAGCCATAATCAGGTTAATCTGCGCATGGGGAGCTGTTCTTAAGGCGCGCGTGACTGTGCAGGGTGAAATACAGCTGCGGTAACATGTTCAGACACAAGCCACATAAGTTCTGCCACATTAGTTGTCCTCTGTATGGAGCGTTGCATCACATCAGTGTACTCGATGAGCCATTGTCGCCACAATCAACATTCATATGGAACATTGTTGCCATTAGATGTAGGACAAGGAACTCTTGCTGACATTGTGCATGAATTCCACATCAGTTTCAGCTGTATGAACAAAAGGTGCAGAGACAGCAAAGACTGATTCTGTACTTTGTGTGTGTGGTGAAAGTCCTGAAGGATCTAAGGATCTGAGTTCCTTAAAAGCAACTCAGTGTGTGTGTGTGTGTATGTGTGTGTGTGTGTGTGTGTGTGTGTTATGGGGACTGACGACATGAATCAGTGTTGTACTTCACAGCAAGGATGCCTTAATTTGATCAAATGTAACATTAAAGACATCAAGTCAAGTCAAGTCAAGTCTGCTTTATTGTCAATTTCCACATGTACAGTACATACATACAGAGAATCAAAATTGCGTTACTCTCAGACCCCGGTGCATACAGATAACATTAACATTAAAGCCTAAAAATCTAGATCAAATATAAAATGTAGATACAACTACACAATAAGGGAATGTAAAAAAGAACATAATAAAATTAAAAATAAAGTTAAATAAAGCAACACAAGGCAAATGACATATATACAGTAGTGCAAATCAATGAAGGGAACAACAGTGCAGATAAAAGATATTTAGTGCACAATAAAACCTTATTATGTCTGATTAAAGTGACAAGTGACAAAGGGCTCAAGAGAAGTTATTTTATTTAACTGACTGATGAGGTAGTGGAATGATGTCAGTTCCATGCTGAATGAGGTAGTAAGCAGACCAATGCTGCACAAAGTGACTGGTGCATGCCATCATATAATTTGTGTGTGTGTGTGTGTGTGTGGGGGGGGGGGGGCATAGTTCAGTAAATCTTTATGAACCCCATCTTTAATGTTGCAAAAATATTTATATTCTTAGTAAAAGCTTTTCATTCTAACTTTCTATTCTGATGGAATCCTGATAATGTGCCATGGTTTCCACAAAATATGAAAGAGCACAACTGATTACAACACTGATGATGAAATGTTTCTTGAAAAATCAGCATATTAGAATGATTTCTGAAGGATCACATGACACTGAAGAACTGGAAATTCAGTTTTGCCATCACAGGAATAAATTGCATTTTGAAATATACAATATATATATATATATATATATATATATATATATATATATATATATATATATATATATATATATATATATATATATATATATATATATATATAAACTGAATTTCAACATGAAACAAGCAGACTTTTCCCTCTGTGTGACACACCAGTCTGAGACATGAAACACAAAATAAGGTGATTAGATCAATGAATACAATTGCTCATATGGTTAGAGGGACTGAGTTGGGTCAGCTTACAGTTTATGCTTAAAGCTATTTGAAGATCCAGAGCTGTTACAAAATAAACTTAAATGTATCCCTCATAGATCTTGTGGGCAGGTGAGAGGACAGCATCAGCTAAGGCTGAGCACCTATACATAAAAAGTAAACATTGGAAGTGAATTCCACTGTACTCTGTGGATTTTCCTTGGGCAGAGTCCAAAATCACACTGAAGTTGCATCTTTCCTTTCATCAAATGGATCCAAAGCAAGCTGACAGAAGGAATTTTAGCGGCAGAGCGCTTGCTTAAACCGGCAGGCTGAAAGATTCACGCTTTAAAGGTGTGGACAGGGAATTATAGTTTTTTAACCTGTGTAGTCACACCTGACACAGTGAGTTGAGTCATGATATTGGTCATTTTGTACGTCAGTAAATATATAGCAGCTCTGGCCATCACAACACATGACTCTTGGCATTTTAATCTCTTTAGTGCCCTGGCTTAAAAGCAGCCCGAGAGCTCTCTGGAGAAACGTCTGCTGCAATCTCAGTGCCATCCTCCTCTGTACCTGTGGCTTCACACATCTCACACCTAACCGGCTCTCACAAGCTGATCCCATCACCCTCACCTTGTGCAGGTGTGAATGGAAGCATCCGGATCATGTTCGGGCTCTGCTGGACTTGAGAGAAACAGCTGGATTAATATTTATACAGTGGCCAGTCACTGTACGGTGTGATATTGTATCCATTCTGCAACCCTCTTGTATCACACAAAGCCATGGCAGAATTTCACATTTTTTTAAGCTTGAGGTTATATTCAACAGAAGGGAGTTATTTAAATTTTGCCAGGTGTGTCTCAGAGTAAAGCATTACTTCACATTTGACATAGAAATGCATACTGACATTTTGTGCTCCAATGGAGCAGTCTAAATATATAACCTATATGGGAAGCTGATACGAGATGTCTTAAATTATGTTGTTCTCACCAAGAAAGCTTCACTATAAATGAGTTATAAAGACGATATATGATATATAATAAAATATAGCGATGCAGTTACTCAATTTTCTTTTTAATGATTGAGCAATTATAGCCACAATTTTTAGTGAACCAAGAATATTCCTTAAAAGAGTCTGAAATGGTCTAAACTTAATAATATTTGAATACAATAGGAAATGTGAGGGGGGAAAAAGTATTTACTTTGAAGCCATGAATATTTAAACAACAGTTGCAAGATTTCCTTGCTTTTTTTCAAACCAGCGTTTAACAGTTTGTCAAACTCCAAAGCCTCACATTATTCTGTGCAATCTCTCTGTCACATGCATAGCATCTACAGTGCAAGTGCATACAGTACATCAGCTCTCATTAGCTGCTTCTCTCTGTGTCTGACTTGTTTACCTACTCCTCTCTGCCTCCTGGCAGTTGAGTCACATCCTGTGTTGTTCCAGGCTTGCCGGCGGGAGCCAGCAAACATGCAGATGATCTGTGCAGAGTATCCTGTCCCAATTGAGATTGACAGGCTGGGGCTGCAGTGGACCATGCCAGCCGCTCTACCCCGGGAATCATTCATGCAGGTACGTCTATCCCTGTGGCAGGCGGTGAGGGGTTGGGGTGCCTAAGGCTGGATTTCTGCATCCTGGGGCGCACCACATAGTTGGCTCTAAGTGGGCTGAGGTAAGTATGGTTAAACACTGAGACTCCATGGGGTGAGGAAAAGGTTATCTTTGCAGCTGAATAAGGGAGAATAGGTTTGATATTGTTAAATTATTCAAACAGGAGTTTTGCAATGCATTTTGTTTTGAAGTCTGTAACTCAGCGTATTTTTTATTTATTTATTTTTGTGTGCTATGTGTCTTTGATATAATGTTCCCATAACCGTGCATAAACAGAGTGTTTATGTCATAATCAATCCCACAAACAGGAGTTGCAGAGTTGTTTCCGTATGGCATAGTATACCCTAGCCTAGTCAGGTGTGCCTTGGAAAATTATTCCAAACTTCTTAATTATCTCTATTATGTTATAGTTATTAATTATTATAAAGCTGTGCTATTGGTTTCACAAACATTTAACCAATGGAAAGCATTTAAAATGAGCTTACCACTAAACTTTGTAATGCCATTAGATCCTCAAACTGTCAGTGAAACCTCGTAACTTCAACACCCCACCATTATAATAAAGCGCCGTGCACAGCCTGGAAACAGCTCTCCACTTGTCAGCTATGTAAATAAAGGGTAAATACAGAACTGCTATTTGCTGTATAAGTACATCGTAAGTACAATTACTAAATGCTAAAATAAAAAGAAATGCTAAATAGAAATATTTCAAACTTTTTAATTTGTAATTAAAAAATATTAAAGCTTAATAAAAAAATCTATAAATATATAGTATATATGTAATAAAAATATATGTTAAAAGGAACAACAAATATAAAAGTTGTAAAAAATAGTAATGAAAACTATATTTATATTACTAAAGAAATATAAATATTACTTCATAATACTAAAAAACTGCTCCCCAACCTAATATTTATAATAATAAAGTATACTTCCAATCCATTAACATGTTTATTGACACATAACTTAAAATTATACATTTACATTATTTAATAATTTAGCAGACGCTTTTATCCAAAACGACTTACAAATAAGGAGAACAATAGAAGCAATCAGACAAACGAGAGAGCAACAGTATAATGTTGCTGTTGACAAGTCTCGGTTAGTCTAGCACAGTATTTTGTGGCTCTTTGGGATGGCACCACATGGCGTGGTTCACTTGCAGAACGCTAGCTTCTGGAGGGAGGGTGCACAAGTTTGAACTAGTTAGTTTAGGTATATTGGTGCAGCACCAGTTTTTGTCTTGTAGGCAAGCATCAGTACCTTGAATTTGATGAGAGCAGCTACTGGTAGCCAGTGTAAACTGACGAAGAGAGGTGTAATGTGAGCTTTTTTCAGCTCGTTAAAGACCACTCTAACTGCTGCATTCTGGATCAGCTGCAGAGGCTTGATAGTGCATGCAAGGAAAGGCCCACCAAGAGAGCATCATAATAGTCCAGTCTGGAGAGAACAATAGCTTGGACAAGGAGTTGTGCAGCTTGCACTGATAGGAAGGGTATAATTTTCATATTGTTGTATAAGGCAAATCCTCAGGAACTGCAAATTATAATTAAACTTTATTTAGAGTACATCTTTATCGTGCAATGCACATTTCTTTTTTTTTTTTGTCTAAAATGTATTTTAATATCAATATTGATAAGGATTGCATGATCTCTGTATGACATACAGGATATTTAAATATTTAAATCTTTAGTTGGACTTCAGCACTACTTCTGCAAAATAAAGTGCATTAAGCACAAAATTGGTTGAATTTATAACAACTAAGGGGGTTCGCTTCATGTTGTGCCTAACAACGAACCCATAGCTGTTATAAATTCACTGAAAACCACGGCTTCTTCGGGATTATTGCTTTATTATTTAAATGTATCAAATTTGACAAGATTTGTTAATTCCTGAATTTAATATTAATTAATACGATCGAGTCAGAAGTTTTTTTTACCTCCTGTAAATCTTTGATATATTTTCGTATACTTCTACCGCCAACTCAGAAAGGTGTTGATATACTGCAGTTCTTATTGACCGACTGTATTACAACTCACCAGTGTTCAAATACTCTCCAGACTGCCCTATCACCTAGACGCCATCATCGGTCACAGCTACTGGAAAACAAGAAGGAACTCAAATGCAGTTTATTAAGTTTAAGTTAATCATGTACATGTAATACACCATTGTTGTAGTGTTTCTATTTAAGGACATTTATTGATGGAAAACAGCTTGCAAAGGTGGTCTGTCATCAGTTTTAGGACAGCGAGGGGTGTGGGAAGCGTCAGCACTAACTATAGCAGAGAAGCGTCAAAATGAACTGTCAATATGCCACCCAGGAAAGCGTCATGGGAGCTGAAGAGGAGAAATGTTATGGTCTTCATCTGTTTGTGCGGGTAAAAGGAGTGTGTATTTACAGCAGCTTTGAGGTGAAATCAAAGTCTGTAGTGTTGTTTACACACACGTACACATGAACACACACACAAATCTCTACAAAAAAATCTAATGCCTTTGGTGTCTCTCTTGAACATCATCACTGGTTGACTGAGAGCAGGGAGATTCTTTGACCCGGTCCAAACATCAAGAGGCCTGTTTATACTGATTTAAGTCACTGCCATTAAATTATACATATTGTATTTGCATGGTTCTGTGCTGAAGTCTCAGCTTGCGACATCTGAAGGATTTTTGAGCTCTGTGAATAGGAAATGATTGACAGGCACCACTGACTGCATACCATCAGCATATGCTTATTCTGACTGATATAGAGCAGGGTTTGCATTAGCTGAGTTGTATCTATCACATATTGCCATCCTAACTTTGATATTTTTGGAATACTGTCTTGGAGATTCAGCACAATTTTGAAGAGGTTGCTGGGTTAAAGCAAAAGACGACAAATACTTGAATAAAGAAACACAAAGTGAAGTGTTTCATTTTGTGGGTTGATTAATTAAAACAAGAAATATTTCAATGACAAAATGTTATTGTTTCAAAATTAATTAACTTTACAAGAACGCTGAAAATAAATAGCTCATTTGGGTAGCAGAATTCATCTTGAATTAAAAACCAAGTGCTGGCATCATCTTAACATCTTTAAAATCCAAATATTTGCTATCACTTCAAAGGCTGACTTCTCTTTGCATCTATGGAAAAAAATCAGAGTAGATATTCACATGTTCCCCTTAAGCGCTATGGTTGCTAAAAGATGAGTGACATGTTGATGCTGGAGCTTGATCCTAAAGAAAGGACCTTCAAGGTTAGAAGAGAAAACAGAAGCGAAACATGCTGCACAACAGTGAAGATGCGTGGCCTTAAACAGCTAGGATGAAGAAAGAATTCACAATAACCACTCCGTTTCTATGAGGCAGATTAGTTGCTTGTTCAAGGACAAGAGATTGAAATACTCACAGAGCAATAAAGAAGAAATCTGATGGGGGGAAATACACAAATTATACATTTTGCCCTGTGGTTTGAAGTCCTGCAGCAGGGTTTTGAGCATCACATTATTTGAAGAAGAAGAAGAAAAAAATATGTCTTATCTAACATTTAAGTCTCTTTTATCAAAATATTTTTTTTTTATCACTTTGTAGTTGGAGAAGCATTTTCCTCATTAAATTAAGATTAGTACCATTAACATCACACATGCCAGTTTGATGTTCCAACAGCACTACTGTATGTGTGATAGGCATAGTGTTTTAATTACTATTATTATTTACCAGATTTGACTAACTTACAATTTAAACAAAATGTCAGTTCATGTATAGTTTCACTAGTGATGAGTCACCATGAACAAAACAGTTGAGTGAATGATTCATTGACTCACTCATAAAAACAGTTGATGAATTCAGAAACCATATACTAACATACAGCTAATACTATTTCTGTTAAAGAAATATGGTCAAATTAGTAAGAGAAGTGTGCAGTTCTAAAATTGTTGAGTCTTCTGTTTCCTTCCTGAAAGAATCTGTGTTTTGAACAAAATCACACTTAAAGTTGCCCCAATGTGCATACTGTCTATGCTAAATAGTATGTAAAGTTAGAATAAGTGTCCCAAAACATAGTTTTTTGAAAAGACTATGCCAAAAGTTTCTGATTTCTATAGATTTCTGAATTGTGGATCCATGTACACTTAAACGGCTTAAATTGCCCACAACCCATTGTGCTTAAGAGGCTTCTTCCGAACTACGAACACAAATAAAAGTGCACAGCAGATGTTTGTGATAAGTGGAGATGCCCTTAAAGTGGTTTGAGTTAATAGTAATAAATATATAACCTGATGAAAAATATTTATTTAATGTTATCGGTGTTATATTTAATCTAAAAACATCTTTTGTGAACTTGTGTAAAAATCCAAATAGCACAATAGCACTTACGCTCCTCTGTGTTAGCTGGCACCACAAGGATACATTTTCTACATGTATTTACTGTTTTATGTGTTCCTGTGGCACAGTGGTAGAGCATTTGTGGGTTTGATTCCCAGAACACACATACTGGTTAAAAATATATAAAAATGTATGTCCTGAATGCACTGTAAGCTGCTTTGGATAAAAGTGTCTGCTAAATGCATAGATTTGATTGGAAAGAAAACAGAGCGTTCTTGTCACTCTTCATGCAAAGGAGATGGCTGAACTAGAGGGATACTTTTTTTTGGCCTTTTGTTTTTTTTAATGTTATTTTTGGTTTTATTTACATAAAGAGTGTAAGCAGCCTGTGTCCAGCTCATATTCTCCACTGTGGGGATAGACGGAGAAGACAAATAGTTTAATAAAGTCAACATTTTTGTTTTCTTCTCGTACAAAAAGTATTCCCGTCACTTCATAACATTACAGTTGAACCACTCATGGCAGATGGACTATTTTGACGATGCTTTTCATACTTTTCAAACACAGGAAGTACATCATACAGTATAAGTAGTCAAGTGCAAAGAACACAAATGTGGGTATTTGGACAAATTATTAATATTCTGCTAAACACTTAGAAGTGTGTATAAGCAGTAGAAAGAATCTCTGAATGAAAATCTCTACCACTAGTACACAGACCAACACATTTGTCTGAAGGGTGCAAACACAGATATGCGGAGTGATTCAAACTGTGAAAATCTCAGTTTTTTTTTTTTAGATTGTGTATCAGTGCTCTTGAAACCCTGAACATCGATTAAATGGACAACTGTAAGTTTAATTTGATTTGAGCATTGCAGGTATCACTTGACACTTAATTTACTGTAGTCTCTTGATAAACTCCTTAACACGTTGATTTAAAAAGAAAAGACAGGTCTGACAGAGCGAACCTGCCCTCACGCTTCAAATCCACACATACGATTTGCCCTGTTCTTGTTTTTGGTGATGAAACAGCACCTAAGGGTTGATATTGACATTTTTCTTGAACTGTTTTAGATTAAAGCAACATGTGGACGTCCAGCTCTGCCTTTCGACTTGCAAGCTGGGCTTCAGGAAAATACCCAAAAAGGAGTGTTCGACAGGGGCACGAATCAGAATTATCTCCACACTTTGATATCAGCAGGCTTGGTTTTTGCATCAGAGGCCTTTCCATCTTTCACCATCAGCCATCGCTTTGATTTGCACAACAGAGAGTACTGTAGATTCCACACCTATAGCACAGAGCCAGTGTGAGTCTTTTGACACATTCAGATACAGTACGCACACTTTTATAGCGCACCATTTCAACATATGAATAATGAGGATGCTCCAAAACATGCTTTGTTTTTGACTGTGCAGAACAACAGATTTCTAGAAAGAACACAACCGAAGTGAATCGGGTAATGTCAAACTTTTCAAAGAGTATTTGAGGATAGTGATTATTATTGAATGTGATAGAGACAGATGCAGGACATACAAATATTTAGAACTAGATGTAAGATTTCTGTATTTGAATTGCATATAAAATGTCCAGCCATTAAAATTACTATTATATAATATAAATATAAACATTACCTACTTAAAATATGCACATATGCCTATACAAGCATGTCATAGTTTATTAACTATTGGCATCAATTAGTTTTTATTTAAATAATCATATTTTCAAAATGCATTTATTCAAATTGTTAAGAGAGTCCGTATATGACGGAGCCCCGCACATGACATGCAAGAAAAAAAAAAAAAGTATGTACGGTTTACTCATTTGTTCCCTCACTGTACGTGCACACGATTACTATTGCATTCCCTCGATTTACTATTGTGTTCCCTCGATTTAAAATTGTGTTCCCTCGATTTGGTAAATCATGTGCACGATTTAGCAAATCGAAGGAACGAATTAGTAAATCGTGTGCACAATTTATAAATCGAGTGAACGAAATAGTAATTTGAGGGAACGCAATAGCAATCGTGTACACGTTTTAGTTCAGTGACGGAACGAATTAGTATCGTGCACACGATGTAGCCTACAATTTTATATATATATATATATATATATATATATATATACATATATTTCTTTTTGTGAAATGTATTCAACTTATTCAGTTACATTTAAAAAGTATGAAAATATGGCTAGCTTACAGAAATCTTATCTGTTTCATTTATGTTTGAGAAATACGCATCACATAAATGCGAAAATGGACGGAACTGTGCAATTCATGCAATTCAAATAAATAAATCTTAAATTTAGACCTTACATTTTTTTGCATCAAGTGTAGCATTGATTTCTAGATTAACTGACAAACTTCAGTTATTCAGGTGCTCATAGGCATTACATTATTCTGCTTAGTGACCGAGAAGGGGCAAGGTAAATGATTGAACATCTGTTTTATACAGAAACTAAACAGACATTAACCGCTACCAAGGTTATCTGCAATATAACCAAATTAGTGAAAAGTGCCATACGGCCCTTTATCATGTGCACAGGTCACACTTCATCTTCTTTGTTGCATATTTAAATGCAGCATTTGTAGCAGAGAGGCCAAATGTATCCAAATAGTGTGTATTTACCTCTTTGTTTCCTTTCACCTGACTTTGACATGCCAGATCCCTATAGACTGTAGCATTATGTCCTAGTAATGATGCTCATTATAAAGCCATCCTTAAGACCCGTTTCATCAGATAAAGAGAAAGGTTAGTCTGATCTTTCTACTATTTCCTCGTCCTCACAAAAAGTGTCATCAGTCCAGAGTTTATGCGCAGCCAGGTACCCCTCCCCCCTTCAGACGACTCAAGTTTTCCTCCATTATCATGGAGAAATGAATGTTTTGATATGTAAATGATTTAATTAATTAGACTTATCCTTTTGGTGCTTTTGAAAAAGAAAGTTGAGAGGTTGAATGGGCTCTATTATGCCTTTCTCTCCTGCAATCTCATTCAAAAGACCGTGTATTGCTGAAATTAGTTTGCCGCTGTAAATTACACTTGAAATTTTCAGCTGTTACCTTTCAGCCTTTGAAGTAAAAGATGTGATGGCATTCAGTCTTTTCGACGCCTTTGTGAGCGAATACATTCTATTGTTTCTCAAATCATGCGACTCTAAATGCTTGGTGGCTTGTGACAGTTTGACTCGCAACGTAAACAGAGATTGAAGCTCTGCAACAAATATTCGCTATAATCTGAGCTCCACATCAGATCACGCCAACAGCTTTGTGAGAAAACGTCGTCCCATCTTTCTATTTAGTACGTGGATTCAATCCATTGTTTTCCTATAAATTATGATCTAGCCATAGTTGGCTGGGGTTTACATGAGAACAATACAGTTAAGCATGAGCATTTATGTAGTTAGATCAGATAAGAGTCCATGCGTGCACTTGTTGGACTGCTGTATATTACTGTGCTACTGTAAGGGCTGTATGTTACTTGAATCATTTTTCTTCTGCGTAGCTGCATTGACTGAAAAGGCCATGCTAGAAAAGAGGGAATATTTCATTAAATGAATTTTAGATGTATGGATTCCAGGGTAAGTCTGATGGGGTTCAAAACTAATGGACTGACAGAATGCCTACAACATATCTGACAGACTCTTGAGCAGATATGTTTGAGATATATGTCAATGTGAATCATTTCTGGCCACCCCATTTTACTTTTGTAATGTGACGTTTCTTTGAAACAGATATTTAATTCACTTGAAAAGGATGGTAAAATTCATAATGATTAGTAAAAATTACTCTACGGTACAGAGGTTTGGGGTTTGTCACTTGATCCTTCAGAAGTCATTCTAATATTCTGATTTGGTGCTCAATATATATATATATATATATATATATATATATATATATATATATATATATATATATATTTTTTTTTTTTTTTTTTTTTTTATCAATAACAAAAAGAGTTTTGCTGCTCAATATTTTAGTGGAAAATGATATACTTCTTTGATGCATAGAAACTTCAAAGAACATCATTCCTTTGAAATAGATTATGTTTGTATCCTAATGGAACCTAAATTACATCAGTGGAAAATAAAGTCGTTTTGGAGGAAGAGTGACTTGTTTCATTTTTGGTTAAATATTTTTTTCCTCTGGAATAACATGCATGATGAATCATTCCAAAAAATAATGTGCAGGAATCCTTTGAGTGCTGCGGTCCCACATATGCGATTTTTATTTCCGTGCCTCTGAGAGTACTGTCCCACATATGGGATTTAGAAACGTTCAGTGACATCACGTAAATGTCAAATTCAAATGCTTTCACGGTGTTTTTTTTTTCTTTTTCTAGCTTGTGCTGATTACCACAATTATGCAGTGTTTTTAACCACATAACAGCGCAAACAAACATGGCGGCACCCAGATCACGATGAAGATTGAAATTTATGCATTTAGCAGACGCTTTTATCCAAAACGACTTAAAGTGCATTCAGGCTATCATTTTTTATCAACCTTGCAATGCTCTACCAATTGAGCTACAGGAACACTAGATAATTTAGAAAGGTTTTTAAATGACAAAACACACTCATTTACACATATTAGTGAATCAGAATACCAGATAGTTCATGACATGGTATGAAAGTTTGTGAATATAAAAATAAAAAAATAAAAAAAGGAAAAAGGAAATAATAGCGATCCATCTGTCATACTGTGTTATTGTGGTTGCAGTGTGTCACGTGTCAGCATGATGCATCGCCATGGAAACAGTAAGAGGAAACCTTCTAAAATAACAGTCGTCTTAAAAAAAGCCACTCTGGGGGGACCACAAGAATGTATTAAACTCACTACTGAAAGGGTTAAAAGAAAGTGCATGCATGGGGTGATCTGTGATTTCAAAAGAATATGAGGAGAATTCTTTTCATGCAGAACGGGGTTAAACCAGTGCCAAGCTGGTTTTCGTTAAAAAAGTCTCACATGATATCAACTATGCTGCAGAAATCACTGAGACACTTAGCAACAAAAGTTCTCGGCCGCTTTGTTTCATCTTTGATGCAGAGCCATAGCAGGCATCCGTTTCTTCAAAAGCCTTTTCTGCTTATCCTCCTGTGCCAAAAGAAAGGCTGGATGGAGCAAGACATGAAATATCCTCAGAGCACTCTCTTAGTTTACTGGCAAGAACACTCATCCTTGTTTAGAGTGGATTAACTTAGTGTCTTTTGAGGAGGGTGTTTGGTTCAGGAAGTTTGTGGGCAAGTGATGGAACATCAGCAGAGCTAAATCCCTCTCAATCAACCTCTTCCTCTAGCTATGCCCCTTCTTCACATATCCGCCCAAACATATGAGCTGTCAGAAACAGATGGGGTAAAATGCACTGTTTCTTTATATTTTGCTCTTAGGAGACAATACTGAAGTAGACAGAGGGTTAGGTTTAGTGAGGACACAGTGATCCATTTTCCCTCTTGTGTTTGCGCTTTTTGTGACTGCTTCCTGACAGTGCGTCTTAAAACAAACGGTTTCATCATATATACCACGCATGAATTTTTCACAGACAATCAATGAAAATATTGTACACTAAAAATATAACCATATGTATAAGTGACATATAAGGATCTATGATATGATGAAAATGACAAATATGAGGAGATAAAGTAGATATGATGTTATTGTATAGATTTTCAATTCGTATTTGATTAAATGATTCCAGTCTTTTTAAAATGTGATTTTTACCAGCAACTGCAACAAGGGACTATAATATGTCCCTTGCATCTTGAATACATATGAGTCTAAAAGGTTTTTAATATATTATGTGTAGATATAGATAAGACAGTTTAATTTAAAGGGTTAGTTCATCGGAAAATCATAATTATGCTATTAATTAGTCACCCTCATGTCGTTCCAAACCTGTAAGACCTACGTTTATCTTCGGAACACAGTTTAAGATATTTTAGATTTAGTCCGAGTTAACAGTATACTGTCCATGTCAAGAAAGGTAAGAAAAACATCATCAAAGTAGTCCATGTGACATCAGACGGTCAGTTTGAATTTTTTGAAGCATCAAAAATACATTTTGGTCCAAAAATTGCAAAAACGACAACTTTATTCAGCATTGCCTTCTCTTTCGTGTCTTTTGTGAGAGAGAGTTCAGTTTCAATGGAGGGACTGAGAGCTCTCGGACTAAATCTAAAATATCTTAAATTGTGTTCCAAAGATAAATGGAGGTCTCAAGGGTTTGGAATGATATGAGGGTTATTAGTTATCAATAACATAATTATGATTTTTCGATGAACTAACCCTTTAAGCCCCCACAAAATGGTAAAATTACCTTTTAAATTAAAATTAATTTTTTTTTTATTATACCTTTTAACCTTTTTTTTTTTCTCTAATGACTCAGTTTTTAAAACACTCAGACAAAACAAAGTCACCTTTTTGACTTTACATACTGTAGGTAATGTTATGTTAGATTAAACAGAACACTGCATGTATTATTACTGTAAAATATTGTAAAATTGAATTTTATGAAAGGTTTAAATTACCGTATAACCAAAGTTATATTTTTAAACATTTTTATAAGGCTGGGTTTTGACACTAATTCACAAGTTTGCGATACGATTCGATATTGATTATTTGGGATATTTATCAGGCACAGTACATGGCAAATTTTCTGCTGTAAAATATACATGAAAGTCAGTTTGTTCTACATTACTGTAATATTGAAGGTAAAACAAAATATTATTTCTATACAAACACTTAAATTAAACTCACTTAAATTACTTTTTTATAATTATGAAGTTACAATTACATAATTTAATTTCTACTCCAATTGTTTTTTTTGTTTTTTGTTTTTTTTAATAGAGACATTTAAGTAGTGCTGTCATAAAAATGTGATATATTTATTCAAACTTAAATTAAACACTGAAGAACAGTAAATATATAACAAATGTGTTATATGGTGCATATTGGTGTTGATCTTTCTAGCTGACTAAGTTTATGAATAAAAGTTTACTAAATATGTTTTTATGAGGTAAATGTGACATTATGTGATGTGATTTCTGTAAGTTATACTATTTCTTTTAACATGCTTTCTGATGTTTGTGCATGTTTATTTTGTGCTATAACTGGTTAAAGTGATGATCAGTTCATTAGTGCTGCTGCTTCTCTTGAACCGAGGTGATTTAGTGTTCTGTCACTCCACATTAAACAGCACTAAAACGGTATCTATTGTTGGAACACTGTAATAAAATAGTCAGAATTTGAAATCTGAGTCTTCGTCTCAAATCAAAAGAAAGAAAGGACAAAGCTTATTGCAATTTATTGGATGGGAGGTTGCTACACCTGAAAACTTTTTTTGTTCTTTTTTTGTTTACCCAGCTCTGCTCATTTTTATCTAAACAGTATTGCGTGATTATGATTAGCATTTACGTGCATTAAAGTTATGTACATTGCAGTGTTTAATTTGACATTTTTTGTTAATTAGTTAACAATTATAGCATTGTTCTAACAATCTACTTTTGTGTTTATTATAGCTCATGGAAAAACTTGTTTAAGTCATATGGAACAAAGCGGATATAAGTACTTTATATAGTAAGCAAACGAATAAACAACAATGACCAAAAAGTTTCAGGATGACACTGTGGCAAGTTTGTATTCCTGTATAGACTTGAGATAACTTAGTCTTTGATGGACTTGGAATTTAAAACCAATTTGCTTTCAGTAATGAGAATCTCCATTAGAAGCTCCAGCCTAATTGAGAGAAAGTGAGGGAGGAAAATAGAGGGCTGGTGCAGTCAGAGAATGAGTCGAGGGGGGAGGGGTGCAGGCGACGGACACAGTCACATTTGCACATTAATTACCGGGCAGGTGCTGGCAGTCCGTTTTAATGGGCTGAGTGAAAGGTCAAGAGGGTTTAGCTGTCATTTTTTCCCTCCCATTAGATCCTTTTTGGTATTTCACAGTCTAACTTTCTCATTTAAATATATCAGCGTCTTATTAAGAGGTTAATGAACCGATTGCACAGGGAAGTTTGTAATCATAGTTTTATTTTGTAATCTTGGTTTTATTTTTCAAAGGCAAACTTGGTCATTTTCTTGTAATTAATTGAGCTTTACATATGCAAAAAAAAAAAAAAATGCCTTGAACATCGGGTGTCAAGCCATCTTCTCAGCACCTTATTTCACAGTTATTCCAGGACAATTCAAATTCTAATGAAATTCTGGCACTGTTTAAATTTTAACAATGAAGCATGATTCAAATCGGTCCTGACAGTCCGAACACTCAAGCATGTACCCAGTAAAAACTCCTGGGTATCCACGACTCCCTTAGATGCATCTGCATTCTCTGCATGACAATGTCACCGCATACAAATTGAAATTTCAAAATGTATCGTGTTAGTTGCTCAGCGGAGAGTTCTGAGGCTCTGAATGCCCAGATAGTCTCATTGAAATAAGAAGGGCAAACTTGTTTTTGGGAACACTCAGAGCTTAATATGACACATTACAGCAATTATTTGATGTGTTTTCCACTATTAATAATTCAAACGCTGTCCTGCCGCTCTGAGATGCCAATCCATCATAAACAAAAGAAAACTCTCTGCGACGCCACAGGGAAATTAGAATCTTTTGTTGCTCTCTAGCAATATTTCTAAAGCTAAACGCCACTCTACATAGCGCACCATGCTCTAGCGTGGCCCATTTTTCTGAACATCAGCGCTTTATTCAGCTTTGTCTTAGAGCGAGAATGCCATTTAGTAAGCAGGAAGTGTTTCATGAAATGCAGTGGAGGACAATAACAATGGTCCTTGAATAACAGCACTGGATGAAAGGCCTTTGAAAGGCTGACGAGAGTCCTCTCTGAGGTTTTTTGGATTGACGAGGGCTACGAATTTGCCCGCTTGTCCTTTTTTGTTCACACAGAGGGAAATGCCGATAGAGTCACATGAATTCTTGCCAAATTCTAAGTTGTCAAGGAAATCCAAAATCCAGATCCGTTTAATGTATTGTTGCTTTTGTCTTTTCTTTCTTTTTGTAAAAGAGAACATATATGCTCTATGGAGTACTTGATGTTGATTGGTCAGTTCAGGCATTTCAACAAGGTCAAATATTGGCCTGGATTATTCTATTCATATAATAATGTTTTTTGTTTCTGGCCGATGTTGATGCCGATATTTAGAAATCAGGATTTTTTTTTTTTTTGGACAAAATGTTTGGCTGATACTCATAAAATAAATAAATCTTTATTGCAGGGTACAAGATAGTAATAGTAGTAGCCTAATTCATAGATATAATACATGGCTCAAAACTTAAGCACCTTCTCTAAATAAGTTTGTTAAAAAAAAAACCAGTGTGTTACATTTGTCTCCTCCAAAGTTTCAAACAAGATCTCAACAGCATCGCACACTGAGCTCAGATTTTTCTCCTTAGCTAGTGACTCAGGATCTCTGACATTTGTCTCCGTTATAGCTTTAGAATAGATCTCAACAACATCACACACTGTGCTCAGATTTTTCTCCTCAGCTAGACACTCTGGATCTCTCACATATGTTTCCTCCAAAGTTTAGATTAGAGATCTCAAGAACATCACACACTGTGCTTAGATTTCTCTCTTTAAAGCTAAATAATTTGGAGGTCTCATATTTGTCTCCTTTAATGCTTTAGAAGGGATCTCAAGAACAAAGTGTGCATCAAGTCAGGCTATACTGAGAGAGAAATTATGCAGGAATAAGGATCATGTTACTTTCTATAGGACAATGTTTATGTAGTTAGGCACATAATTTGTTGATGGGCATAGTAATGTACTGATGCCTGAATCAAAACTGATCTACAGAAAATGTAAACCTGGAGCTTTCTTTGTTGAAAGGCACATAAATGGCTTATGACTCAATCTTGATGATTAATTGACTAATTTGATTATTAATAAATATTATATGGAATAAATGTTTGAGCTCATATTGAGGCACTTCTGGAGAAATGATTTTTTAGAAATTTAAATGTATTTATTTAAATTTTCTGAAATTTAGAGGAGACAAATAGGAGAGCTCTCGAGTTTTTGTGCAGGAGAAAAATCTGAGCAACTTGTGTAAAGTTGTTGAGATCTTTTCTAAAGCTTTAAAGAAGAAATTGTGAGAATGTTTGCGAAGCAGGAGACTCAAGCAAAAGTTTCCATTTAATCTTAAGGTAACTTTATTTCTGTCTTAGAGAAATATTTGAAATGGTTAAGAGACCTCTTTTTTTTTCTTCCCTCTGGTTAGCTTCAATGTTATTTTTCTACATCATTTCAATCAAAGACAGTGCATGCATTGTCATATTTGAAGATGTTTAAGGGTATGGGCCAAAATGCTCTGTTTATGTGCATGTCCCTTTTAAATGAAAATGAGCTGGTGCTCCCGCCTCCCTTCTAGTGACCCTCATTTGTGAGGCAGTCAAGTCCGGTGTAAAATGTTAGCACACACGTATTGGACTTTTCCGAATAGGGGTATTTCAGGGACATTTTCTTCAAAAATGAAAGTTAAAGGTACAATTTGTAAGATATTTGCAGTAAAATATCCAAAAACCACTAGGCTATATATTTTGTCCAGCTGATTAATAACAATATTTTGTCCAGATGATTAATACACAGTAAATTTGAAATCCGGTAAACAACACCATAGGAGTTATTTTCAACACTTTGAAAGTGTATATATGAGAACCACCCACAAAGTGTTAATTTAACACTTTCAAAAGTGTTGCCTCATGCAACACCAATACAGTGTTAAAATGTGAACACTAAGAGAGTGAAATATCAACACCGATGCAGATAAAAACAACACTGTTACAGAGCTGGGTGTAGCTTTGTAGCAAACACTGACAGAGTTAAAATTCTACACTATTCCGGTGTTGACATGACACCTTTAAAAAATGAAAATCACAATATACTCGGTGTATAAAAGGGTCAAAATTTACACCATCCTGGTGTTGATAGAACACTTTTTCGGGAGTTATTTATGGTTCTGTATTACCTACTAAAAAAAAAACCTAAAAACTAAAATAAACTAGAAAATCACTATGAAGAAAACGTCACTGTCAAGGTTTCAAAACTTTATTTCAGCACAGAGCAAGAAACCATAAATGCCATGAAATTATTACAAATAACAGTCCACGACAATGTAAAAAAGATGGTCATTGCCATAGGACATTTGTAAATCAAATGGCTTGTAGTACATCAATTCCTCAGGTTTTTTGAGTACAAGACAATGCTCTTGTTCAACAACACTGAAAGCATGAAGGTGTTCAATAAACTCTGATTCCATACACGATACCAAAAAATAAATTCCATCCTTAATAAAAATTTTAACAATCTTTCCAAAAACAGGTGCATCATCAACAAATTCTAAGAAAACAACAAGACCACTGCGATACTCAATACCTTGACACTTTACCCACGGTGTGACCATTACCTCGCTAGAGATATCAATCTGGAGTTGCTCTGAAATAAAATCTGAGTTTTCAAGGTCAGACAACAGCTCATTTGAAACAGGCCCAGACTCAATACCCCTGATAGTACATGACTCCCAGTGATAGGCAATGGCTAGCTGGTGTTTTTTTGCAAGCGATTTGGTCAGGTTTTTGAAATTTTTTAGATTTTTCTTAAAAAACCTGTGTTTTGCCTCATACCTCATGGTCCATACATGAATCAATGGGCCAATTTGTCTGATGCATTCAGGGTAGTGAATCATAAGGTGGTGTTTTGGAATTAGATTCCTAGGATACAAATCCTTAAACAACTGATGATGCTCTTTTATCAGATGCTTCAAAAATATTATCATTCCTTCAGAGATGCAAGGAGAAAAGATAATATTAACAATATGTAAGAGCAGCAACATCAAATGCCAGTGCTTATCTCCCACTGGGACTACATCTCCAAATATGAGAGGGATGTTCTTAATGAGACACCATGTCTGACTTGCATTGAGACCAATGTTGTTTCCTGCTTGTTGAAGGTTGACCTTGGTTGGCCGGTTATTTCTTTCTAAAAAGCCATAGTTGAAGGCATACAATCTTTGAGGAATGGAATCACCAGAAATTAGATTGCAACTCATATATTCAAAAAGCAGTTTCACTTCATACTGTGCAACTCCCTCCAGGATATCATGCATAATATCCAGCACAAAGTTATCAGATACATTAAAGTAAGTCAAGGTATTGAGTATAGAATTTCTTTTAACACCATAACATGAGTTTTCATTAGGGTTGTCAGCAAGATACTTGTAATGCTCCTCATTTAGATTTCTATTACGCAATATCATCCGTGGATCATCCTCACTAAATACTTCCTGTGCTAACACCTTGTCAGTGAGACAGAGTCTGCAGTAATGTTTTGCAGAAAAAGATTCAACATAACCAAGAATACTATTTAGACCTAGGTTATCACCGGTAATTTGCGAAATAGTACCAAAGATGGGCTCCTCAGAAAATGACACCATCAATCCCTTCTTCTCAAGTACTTTCACATCATCAACCAATGGGCCAAGTATTTTGTCCATGCCATACTTTTTTCCATCTTCAGAATGGAACAAAGAAATTAGATGTATGTTCATTAAGGAAGAGTTAATGTGTGCTGGCAGGTTACGAAGTACAAAATATAAACAGCCAAGTTTATGAACTCCTGCTTTAGATCCTAATGGGTTCGCGGTTTCAAAATCGTCATAGTAAATTTGGATCTGAAGTGCATTGCTGTGGATGGAGTACAAAGGATGTTTTTTGTAATACTGTCCATCACAAAAATCGCAATACATGTCACTTTGCCGTTCCTCTTGGATAAGATTACACACTTTATCATTCCTAAAAATGAACTCAAGAGTCTTCAGAAGAGGGATATATATGAAAGTGTCATTAACTGTTGTCTGTTCATACATCCCAGAGATTTTATTTCTTCTTGAATCGTATCTTACACCTAAGTGTATTTCAATAGGTTCAACAACCCCCCATTTCTCACTGAAATATTTTCTCCATTTTGTATCTGTATTAAAATCAGAGAATGGATTATTAAAACCATTAAAAACTTCTTCAACTGAACTTCTACTTGTGCTGTCAACAGGCACAACATTTAAAACATTTTCCCTTAAACTTGTATGGAAATCATTAACAAAATCCTCCATGCTTTCAACAACTGACATGATTACACTGTTTGCAACACCATTGCCCTGTAATTTGGCTATTATTGATGCACACCTTTCCCTCGAACTATCCCTTGAATCAGAAGAACACTCAAGCAAACTCGCATCATGTAATCTTTGCTCTGTGTCAGACACAACAAGTGATACTGCTTCATTGAGATCTGGAGCTTGCTGATTTTGTAAAGATACAGTTTCACTGCTTGATGCTACAGCCCTCAAATGAAATCTAGTTAAATGTTTTCTAAACCCTTCATAACTTTTAAATTGCAAGGAACAACCATCCTGATCACAAACCAGACCAAATTTCTTACCAGGATATAAACCATGTACAAGTTTTAGGTGTCGAATTAATTTAGCTATTGTAGCAAACAGTGATTTACAGACATAGCATCTAAACATCATTCAAAAACTTAGCTCTAAGCTCCTTTACTCTCGGGCTCTCACTTGTGGTGCCAACATCAATTTTGTACACTGTAGTCTGGAGAAAAGTGTACAAATTTTTGAGTGGAGGATCATAACTGAGACTGAAAACAAAATGAACCTTGAAGAGTTCATCAATGGCAGCCAGTGAAGAGGATTCTTGACAGGGGATGAGCTTTTTATCCACCACAATGAAGTAGTGACTGATGGCTTCCTTGCTGCTCCCTGAGGCAAGAATGTATGGCTGACGATTCTCTTCCAGCTCAAGGTGTTCCTGTATGCTCCTGCATGCCTAAATGCGGGAAAAAATTACGTCTTTGAATAATAATGATAAATTATTAAGTACAGCTTTATCAGTTAACATTTATTTGAGACTTTTTAGCTTAATTGCACATCATAAAGACCAGGAAGCACTCCAAATCAAAACCGTACATGCACAAACAACAATTTTAGTTTAGATCATATTTAGATTAATTTTACATTTATCATTTTACAGTTTATCTAATAGTAAAAAATAAATAAATATTCAATTCAAAGTGTAACACTTATAGGCCTTGTATTTTGGCACCAGTGTGCCAGATACCTACTTTGTGAAACACCACCAGATGGTCAATAGCCTGTGAAATACTGATCCTTTGGATTTTCTTTCTTCCTGAAGCCTGGGGTGATAGGAGATGCAAAAGTAGAAGGAAGGATGATATATCACTGTCCCACTCTGGAAAAAAAAGTAACTTTGTTAAATGTCTACACAAAAATGAGTATGTATAGTATGATTTTACTGCAAAGTCATTGGAAGTTTCACCTGGGGAATCCTGTGCCTCGCTGATTTCTTTGCTCTGTTTGGCAGATGCCAGTAATCTTTTCAGCAGTGGAGTGGGAGTCAAGGTTTCTCCTAGTCTGATAACCTTTGCTTTGAAAACTGTCGGCCACCTTTCCAAAAGTCTGGAAGCAGTTTCTGACCCAAAGAGGAGTGTGAAGTCCTGAAGAATCTGAAGCAGTTTGAAGAAAACACAAATCAATTACAATATATTGTGATTACAATAATGTGGCCAGTTTCAACAATGCAGACCATTTGACAGTTCTCTGATACTAACATTTAAATTTAAGTAAAAAATGAAAGAAAATCCATACCAATCCTTTAGTGTCCAGGAACCGAGGAAAAACAGAGAGAATGGTGGTGGATCCCTCTGGATCATGGACAAGGCGCTGTCTGTATTCAAACGTTGCCTTCATCTTCTGCATGATGACCTCACGTTCACTTGTATGATTCATCAAAGAGATGGCCTCTACACTTTGATCATTATCTAGCTGATGTTCTTGGTAACATAGCTGTCTGTCAAGCAAAGGACCTTCCTTTTCTTCTGTTTTTGGATCTTCCTTATTTCCAGAAGGTCTTGTCCCCCTTTGTACTGTCTTGAGGCGCCATGACAAGAATCCAGTGTTTTTTTGGCCATCATAGAAATGTTCCTGTTGAAATGACACAAATTCTTAATTTAACCCTTAATAAAAAATAAAAACATCTTTAGACATTTCCAACTGAGCACAAAATATTGAATGTCCGATCAGTGATAATGACTTACATATCCAGTCCTTCCTTGGGGATCTCTGAGTGAGGGAAATAAGGTGATAATTCCCAATCCATACTTCTGTTTGGTAAGTCGATGTGGGACCCTTCTGAAGAATTGGAACACAATGTTACTTTACGCTGATAGGAAATGTTTAAGAACATTTAATTAAACTAACTTTAAGGGAAAAAAAAAAATAGAATTTTTTTTGGACAATTTGCACAAATTTGTATCACCCAACTACATCTATCTACTTCACAATCTATAGAGCATCAAAATCACTAACAAACTGAATAATGCAAGAGCGAATTATATTTTTAGAATTACCCTTCTGTCTCCATCATGTGTGCAACTAAGATGTTCACCATCACTTTCCTTGTGTCATCACTAATTGTGCCTGTATCTTCATACTCCTTAAGCACATTTCCTCCACCTGGTCTTGTCTGTAGAATTTGTTTTATCAGCTATAAAAAAAGAGAGTATTATTAACAGATACTATTATGAGAGAAGATAGTGCAGTAATATCTAAATTACCCTTAAATATGACCCTGATCTAAAAAATATTACCATTATATATGGGGATTACAAAAAAAAAAACCTTAAAGAAACTGAATATCATGATGAGTAAAACACCCAGTGTCTGTGTAATGCTACTGGGACTCACATCTCTGGCCTGTGCTCGTTGTGATGCCACATCATCATCTTCATCCTTTCTGAATCGTTTTGGACTAAACCAGTCACTCTCTTCACTGCTTTTTGAAGTTAGAGACAGTGTATCTGTATCCAAGCTTACTGAAGACTGAGGTGTGGAAGATCCTGTTAATGTTAAAACTGAGGTTAATAGATGTCATGTTAGTATATATTAATACTGAATTAAAAAAAAAACTAATAATGAGAATTTTTTAATCCAGAACATTGGTTGTTGAAATAAAAAGACTCAATATGATCCTTGCCATTTGAACACTGAAGATATTAAAACACTACCAGTACTCATTCATAAATTGGGATACAGATCATTCAGCAGGTCCTGTTTTCACTCACCCATGTCAGTCAACTCATTTATGACTAAAACCAACCCACTGGTGGACATTAGATCAGGAAACACATCTTTATCCACCTCTGTACCAGTTTCATCTGTAACTGTAACAGCAAGGTCGTCTGGAATTGAGAACTTCTCTTTCACTGCAAAACAAAATATTTACCAATTTTAGTCAAGTTTTATTTATAATTTGACAAAGCTATAAAAAAACATATAGATTAAATTATTATGATATTAAATATCACTCACCCTCTGCTAGAAATAAATCAAAGCACGCCTCTGAGATTTTTATGAATTTCTTCCTATTCCGAAATTGTGCTTTGACAATCATTGTAATTAAGCACCTGAACTCCTGGCTTGTAGAGGAAGAAACACATCTTACTGGTTTGCTACAAACACAGACTCAATTTGAAACAAGATTGTAAAAAAATAAAAATATCAAGACAACTTTAATAATTTATCAAAACGGCAAAGATACCAATTAAATCGAAATAGGTTAACTTTTTATCCGTTATAACCCCTCATTAACAAGACAAAACGGGAACTTTTGAGAAATGATACCATTTTCGTCTCCGTGCAAACTTTCAAACTCTCCTCCTCGAGCAGTCTAAATAAGCGCGCGGTTTCTTCATCTATTGTATCCGGAAAGACTTGCAATACAGTTTTACGCTACGTACAGCGCCCCAATGGTCAAACCTTGTTATTGCCGATACATTTTACATAAAAATATCTGTGGTAAATTGGTTTTAATTGTCGACATTGTCCACTTTTCTCAAATGAGACTTCCCCGATGACGTATGCAGCCTTCAAATGCGACCAGGACGCAGCCTCCGAAATGAGACAGCAATATATTAAAATCCTTAAAATGTAATTGAGTACTTTAATTCACTAAAATAAATAAACTAACGTTAACCACGTCTGACCATAGACTGTATAAAAACACAAATCATATAACGCTGCTCAAACATCGACATAAAACGTATCAAGTTACCACAGTTCAAAACCATGAAGGTCCCAGAAGCATGGTTAACGATCTGAACAATCTTTTTTAAGCCAAGAACCATATTGATATATACATTTTCTATTAACGTTAGCGGACTGCAGAAATTCCATGTGCCACAGTTCACCTGTAAAATGGCGCGCGCGCGCGAGACTTTATAGACTCATTTTGAAAAGAACACGATCAGAGTTTAATCAATAAAAATGACTGCTGTGTGCGACACACGAAATGACAGACGAAACTACTAACGTGAAGTTATATTCAAAGCTTTAATTCGTTGATAAAGGGGCATGACATAGGATGAAGCAAATTTCAGAGCTCGTTGGCTTTCTCAATCATTATTATAATTATCTGTGATTGAATTATAATGATTATATACAAATTATAAATTAGAATACATTTACAGTCTGTATCTGTAATATAACATTAAATTGAAAGACTTACCACCACGCTTCCAGCGAAGTAAAATGGCGTCCGCATGTGGTCTGTTTCAATTAAAATTGACGTCTGTCTGCACGTTAATGGAGGTGTGGCCTGATTAACTCTGAATGAGAGTTGACGTCTGCAACTATGTAAAGTAACACCAACTCTTATTTGAAACCTGACACTTCTGGTGTTAGACCCATTCTGTTCAGTGTTGATCCAACACTTTATTTTAACACTTTATAGTAACACTGGAAAATCAACACTGTTAAATTTACTGTGTAACAATATCTCTAATGTTCTGCCTCTAGTGGCAGGTCCTACAACCTGTACCTTTAACAACCGTGTCCTCAGGGGTCTATGGAGACTCCTATATTCATTGGTGCATCCCTAAACCCAACAATTGTGCTGACATTGTACCTCCAACAGCTAAAGCAAGAGAACAGTAATGGCGGACCGCAGCTTCTCACTCAGAAACTTTAATAATCACAAAATAAACACAAAACAGCACAACAGCCCCTCACGGACGACTGATGCGTGCAAATAAAAAGCAAACATAAATTAAAAGCCCAGGCCTGGTCCTCTCTCGTCCTTCACTGTCATCGCTCCAATTTTATATCCTTCCATCTCCTCCGTGGGCCTCGAGACCGGTGGGTCAAACAGGTGTAGCTCATCTACAATCACTCCACCGGCCTCGCTCCTCCCACGTCCCTCAGCCCCGCCCCACTCGTCACAACGGTGTATGAGTTTTTGGAATTATAAAACATTGAGTGAGTGGATTTTTACCATCATAGGCTGGTTGTTTTCACACACTGCAGCCACACACCTGAACAGTTAAAACACCTTATAAAAATGATTTTTGCATTTTATGCCACCTTTATTTATGAACACACTGGTTTGTAGTGCACATTTGACCTTTTACTGCACTCCTTTTGCACTTTATTCTTAATGTACAAACAAGTAACCATTAACTTGAATGCCTTTCTTCCAGTGTCCGCTGTACAAAAAACTGTTAGACTGCTTGATGTTGCAAACTGGTATTTGTTATCATATTATTTATTAGTGTAATCATGAAACCAGATAGTTGTACCGTTAACAGCAGATTCTAAGATGAAATTCACTAGTTCACGCTTACATATAATTAGCTGAGGTATGGTATGCGTATTTGGCGTGCTGTCCGGGGAAGGGCTCCGAGCTCGGGAATTGCCCGAAGCTAGAGTACCCCCCCTTCCCCGTATATTGTAAAGTGAACTTGAAGTGAGGAGATGGGGTGGAGGAGGGATGCTGATAAACCGTCAATGGATAGAGGTAAGTCAGCGATATTTATACTGTGGGATTGATTACTTGATTGTGGTCCACCTGTGATGATTAGGCTAAGTATCTGACGCGCTCCTCCCGAATCTTCATAGATAATTACATTTCACTAGTTCACGCTTACATATAATTAGCTGAGGTATGGTATGCGTATTTGGCGTGCTGTCCGGGGAAGGGCTCCGAGCTCGGGAATTGCCCGAAGCTAGAGTACCCCCCAAAAAGGCAAATGTACAGGAGGACAGCCGCCAGTTTAAAGAATGCCCCCCAAAAAGCAGAGTACTGGCGGGGGCTGATTTGGTTTCTGAGAAGTTATCTCGTTGGCAGGCTGGAAGGGCCTACGTACTCCGGAGGGAGCGACTTGGGCGTTGAGAGAGTAGGCCCTACCAGCTGCAGCTAGTGAACTACGTGGTTGTTGGCGCCCGGTCGGTAGGGCTCGGGCCGATGCTCAACTGGAGTTTTTTGGCGTTGGATCGGTGAGCCCTGCCGGCCGATGAGGAGGAGCGGCGTGGTTGTGGTGCCCGACCGGGAGGACCCGAGTTGCCTCGACCGGAATAGGTCACGGTGTCGGCGTACGGGCCCTACTGGCTGATAGCCCCTGCTATTCAGTGGGTGAAGGGCCTAACGCTGACCGAGAGGGCCCATGAAGCCTCCGACAGGAGATTGAGACTCAGGATGACGGACGTCTGGGTCCTCTCGGTTAGGCAGATAAAAAGCTTTTGGGCCAGCCGACAAGGAGGACTCTGGCAACATCCGAAGGGAGATCCCGACTCACGGCATCGGCTGGATGAGATTCACTTGCGGCTGGCAAGCATAGGCCCGTCCGGGAGACTCTCGCCAGACGTCTGAAGGGAGCGCACGCGACAGACGGGTAAGCCTCGGCGGACGGGGAGGGTTGGAAAGGAAAACCCGACTGGGAGGACTCTCGCAGCATCCGATGGGGCCTCAAACTCAGAACATCGAACGGGTAAGCCTCGCCAGACGGGGTTAAAAGATGTGAGAGTAGCTGAGGGTAGCTTTTTTTTTTTTTTTTTTTTTTTTTTTTTTTTTTTTTTGCAGGATTTGGCGAGAGGACGAGACTCGTGGCGTCGGACGGTTAAGCCTCGCCTACCGTCAAATGGAAAGGTAAGTTGTGTGGCCGAGAGACTGTTGCCGACGTTCGAAGGGAGCACACACATCGAACGGGTAAGCCTCGCCGACCGTAGGGTGGAAACGTAAAGCAAGTCTGACCAGGAGGCTCTCGCCAGCGTCCGAAGGGAGCACACACATCGAACGGGTAAGCCTCGCTGACCATAGAAAAGGAAAAGGTAAGGTTGTCTAACCGGGAGGCTCTCGCCGGCGTCCGAAGGGAGCACGCGCATCGAACGGGTAAGCCTCTCCGGATGGCGGACAGAAAAGGTAACGATAGGTGGCCAGGAGGCTCTTGCCAGCGTCCGGCGGGGACAAACTGGGTGAGCCTCGCAGGCCGTAGGTTGGAAAAGGTACGTTTGCGTGGTCGTTAGGCTGTCGTCGGCGTTTAAGGGAGTTTGCTACTCCTGGCAAGAGACGGTTTAGCCTTGGTGACCATAGGAAGGAAGGAGAGTTTATTGTGTGTTAGGTACTTGCAGTATTTAAGCAGCTTGCTTGTAGGTTAGTAACCTGAAACACACAGTAGGGTCGTGGTTGGCTGGCCAGGAGGCTGTCGCCGGCGTCCGATGGGAGCACTCACATCGGACGGGTAAGCCTCGCTGGCCAAGGGTGGAAAAGGTCAGGTTGTCTAGCCAGGAGGCTCGGACCGACGTCCGATAGGAGCTTAGCTCCAGGAATCGAACGGGTAAACCTCTCTGGCTGAAGGACGGAAAAGGTTGTCCGGCCGGGAGGCTCTTACCTTCGTCCGACAGGAGCTTAGCTCCCGGATAGAACGGTTAAGCCTCGCTGGCCAAAGGACGGAAAAGGTAAGGTTGTCTAGCCGGGAAGCTCTCGCCTACGTTCAATGGGAGCCTTGACTCCATTCATTGGGCGGGTAAACTTCTCCGTACGAAAGACAGAAATGGAAAAGCAGGTAGCCGGGGGCTTTCACCTACGTCCGAAGGGAGTGTGAGCTCCTGGCAACGAACGGGTAAGCCTTGCTGGCCGCAGAATGGAAAAGGTGAGGTTGTCTGGCCAGGAGGCTCTCGTCAGCATCCGATGGGAGTGCTTAAGCTCTTGGCATCGAAGAGAGAAGCCTTGCCGGCCATAGGATTGAAAAAGGTAAGGTTATCTGGTCGGGAGGCTATGGCCAGCATCCGGTGTCTTTTTATTTATCATTTATTTATTTATTTTCTATATTTATTTTTATTTTTATTTATTATATTTATTAAAATTGCGACACCAGATGGGTAGTCTCTCCAGCCATCGGAGGGAAAATTGAGATTGTTTTATCTGCGAAGAGCTCGTTAGTGTTCGGCGAAAGCGTAACTTGCGGTATTGGATGGGTACATCTTGCCATCGAAGGGAAAATTTGTTTGGGCTGCAATGTACTCATTGGTGTTCGATAGGTAAATGTCGTTTTTTTTTTTTTTTTTTTTTTGGTTAATCGGCCTATTTTAACCCCTTTGCGTGCAAACATCGCTGACGGCCCCAGTTTATTATTGTTTCACTTTCACAGCACATTAAACATCACTGTCTTACTTCATCTGGACAAACTGTGCATCAATGGAAAGTTTAAAGACTCAAGCTTCGATATTTGACCAATATTTTGATAAAACATTGTTGCAGTGACAGATATTTAGTGATTTATGTCAGGAGTGCAAAATAATAAATCCGTATTATGCCACATTTTGAATAGAAATTCACAACTCACTCATATAAAGTCACGTCAAGAGCGGTTTATTTGTGTTCACATAGACTCACTGAACAGCGTCAATAAGGATTTACAGACCAAAGATGCATATCTGCGGAGATATATGGATATATTTACTGATGTTTACTTCATATTTCTTCAGACAGAATCGTCATTTCTATTCATTTTCCACGGATTTACGCGATCAGATGATAAACAGCCTCTCCCAGCGATCTCTGTGTGCGTGCAGTAGTCACAGCTCGTGCGGTGTGTGACTCAGACTCTGATTGGGTCTTTCAAACATCAATCTTAGAGTTTCATATCTGGACACCGCCCCATCGTGTCACATGCTTCCTGCACACTTCCTGGTAGTTATCTGGCCAAAACAACACTGAAACACCTCTGTACACACAAAATATCCGAATAATAAAGCCGCGATTACGATAGTAAAGCTTGGTATGAGAATTTCTTGAGATCTGGGGCGTTTTTATAAAAAAAATCGAAAATGTACATCGGAAATGCTAACTTGTGCAGCGATGAAAAAGGCTACAAATAACATATTTTTACAACAGTAAACGACCAAATTCCACCCCTGATCGCTAAAGGAAGTTATTATAAACACTCGATCGGGGTTTAAAGTGAGTTTTGAGTAAAAGTGTACTAATAATTTCATAAATTGTCAGATGTAGCTTGATGCTAACGTTAGCACCAATGCTACTAATAGCAGGTGCTTTTCTTCTTCATAATGCATTTTTGTCTCAATAATTCACGTAAGGTCGTAAGAAAATGTTTTGTTGTATTTTTATAGTAAGACTTTTGATAAATAAGGGCTAAATGCAAAGAGAGACTGAAGTGAGATCGCTGCTTTGTTGCTTTGTAAAGCCTGAAAAACCACAATCAAGGCTAATAAAGGTGGAATAAAAACAAAAGAATAATGATAAAAGAATAATGCGGATAATGTGTCATACTTGGCGGAGGTGTGAAAGAACCGTTTGGTGAGAACAATACAATCATGATTCGGGCAGTTTTCAACAGTGAAACATACACAAAGAGCACAGGAAAGTTTACATGTGAGATCTTACAGAGATGACAAGGGCCATAAATCAATCTGATTAGCCTTCTCTAAAAACACACATGACATGGCCTTAGAAAATATTTCATAAAATTCACAGTTTTACAGATTCGATTATGAAATTTTTATGAAGTCTTGGAAGACTTGTGGCCTTAGCTACACTGTGTTTTCAAACTCATTTCCTACATCAACATTTTTTTAAATACATTTAAAACATATGTTTTTAATATTTTTATTTTGTTTTTATGTTTGAGCTTATATATCTCTATTATCATAACAGTCTGAGTGATTCTGATTCCTGAACAGTAAACTTTAAAGTGTCAGCTTTGTGAACAAAGGTTGATTATTTATCTAGTCAGAAAGAATCATGAGCAGAAACCTTTTTATTTTGGGTATGTAATTTCGGTCTCCATGCCAAAAAAGGGGGGTTACTAGTAAGGGGTTAATCGGGTAAGCTTCGCTGGTGGTCGGATGGAAAGTCCAAGATTGATTAAGTGGGAAAGCATCTGGCAGGATTGTAATACTTGCGATGTCAAACGAGTAAGCTTTGCTGATAGTTGGATGGAGAAGGCAAAGGTTGGTTCAACCGGGAGCCCTCTTGCAGGGCCTGGCAGGGAGTTCGATACTAAAGATTTATTTGTCTACGAGGGTAGACGCTGTGAGGCTTACTTGAATAATTGTTTAGCAAATCCAATGAGCTGCTTCCGATAATGAGTCCGAAAAATCTTGGTGCAGTCATAGTATCCGAAATTAAGAGTGCAAAAATAAATTGGATTTCCTGTGCCAGTGTACCCCAAATAGGTGCCATGTATCGGCAATGTGGTCATTGTCAGCACGTGAGATCGATGGTACATATCGACGATGTAATCGTGCATGGGTGGAGTAAGAGAAAGATTCTTTATACTTTCTGAGCTTACTATTTACCATTTTGACCATGCAGGTGCACGAAAAGAGCCTATGGAATCACCAATAATCAAAAAATATATACTTTCGGACGTACTGATACACTGGTATTAAGTATAAGTACTATATTTAAATATTGCTAGGTCATGTAGTCGGCACTACGGTCATCTCGCTTGTCCAGTGAATTTTTTTTTTTTTTTTTTTTTTTTTTTTTTTTAACCTACGGGCTCACATCATCCTTTGAGAGCACGGGCGAGCGGGAAATGCAGTGCTGAGATGGGATAACGGAGCAGTTTGATAGCCGATTTAAGGTAGGCCGCCTAATGATTATTATAAAAACGTTGGTTGGAAAATGGGCCTAATATCGTCTTGGCTATTGTCGATACATGATGCTATCACCGCAAGCTCGGATGCATTGCATGCCTTTAGGCAGAGGTGATGTGTGGTATTTTTTTTTTTTTTTTTTTTTTTTTTTTTTTATATTTAGGTGTAGGGAAGGCTCCTGCGGGAGCAGACGCTGCTACAGCAGTGGGGCTGCTACGGCAGTGTGGAGGTATAGGAAAGGCTCCTGCGGGAGCAGACACTGCGTGGCAGTGAGGAGGTGTAGGAAAGGCTCCTGCGGGAGCAGACACTGCGCGGCAGTGAGGAGGTATAGGAAAGGCTCCTGCGGGAGCAGATACTGCGCGGCAGTGAGGAGGTGTAGGAAGGCTCCTGCGGGGGCAGACACTGCGCGGCAGTGAGGAGGTATAGGAAAGGCTCCTGCGGGGGCAGACACTGCTGCGGCAGTGGGGAGATATGGGAAAGGCTCCTGCGGGAGCAGACACTGCAGCGGCAGTGGGGAGATACAGGAAAGGCTCCTGCGGGAGCAGACACTGCAGCGGCGGAGGGGAGATACAGGAAAGGCTCCTGCGGGAGCAGACACTGCAGTGGCGGTGGGGAGGTACAGGAAAGGCTCCTGCGGGAGCAGACACTGCAGCGGCGGTGGGGAGATACAGGAAAGGCTCCTGCGGGAGCAGACACTGCAGCGGCGGTGGGGAGATGCAGGAAAGGCTCCTGCGGGAGCAGACACTGCAGTGGCGGTGGGGAGGTACAGGAAAGGCTTCTGCGGGAGCAGACACTGCTGCGGCAGTGAGGAGGTACATAAAAGGCTACTTGCTTCGGCTGCTGTAGATGTTGGCTGTGGGAAGAGTAAAAAGTGTTAGTAATATTTGATGGGGCAAGCTAAAAATGGATGGGTAGCCTACTGTGTTACCAGCTTAGCAATTTGTTGCCTGATTTGACAATTCCTCAGGCCTTGTCCACCTTATTATGTTCCTGTTGGAAAAGCATCCTTCCTCTCATTTGGCCTCCGGGCTCTTTAGACGGACTCCCGAGCGGATACGTTTGGAACGCTGTTTTCACGTTGTATTATGGACTGTGGAAACAGAGGCTTTTGGAAACGATTGAGCATGTTTAGTCTTTTTAAGGCGTTGTACCGAAAGACATGATTATAGCAGTAACGTTAACCCCTTACCAGACACCCCCCATTTTTGGCATGGAGGCAGAAATTATATACCCAAAATAAAGATGTTTCTGTTCATGATTCTTTCTGACTAGATCCATGATCAACATTTGTCCATGAGCTAACACTTTGACGTTTACCGTTCAGGAATAGGAATAGTTTTCCTGACATGATGGAAAATTAATCACTGGAATTATGTTTTATCGAAATATTGGTCAAATATAAAAGCCAAAGTCTTTGGACTTCAATTGATGCGCGGTTTATCCAGATCAAGTAAGAGAGTGATGTTTAACGTGCTGTAAAAATGAAACGTAGACTGGGGGCGTTGGCGATGCTTGCAGCAAATGGGTTAACAGCAGTTATGTGCTATTCGCTTCCAAGTGGTTTCTAAAGAGATTTACTTTCCGGTTTTTTTCGTATTACGGTCCTTAAAAGGCGATGGTAATTTTACTCACACTTGCTATCCTATCTAAACACGAGGGCAGATGCGTTTTAGATTAATTTTGAGTGATCACGCCAGTGAATGGTAAAATAGGTCCCTAAATGATTTGGTCCTACCAGGAGACTTGCATGGAAATTAAAATTTTAAAATTAAATTAAGCATTTAGCAGGCGCTTTTATACAGAGACTTAAGTTTTTTTTTTTACTTATGTCTGTATCATTTCGGCGAGGTTTAAACGTGCGCGGTAAGGCGAATGTAACAATAATAGTAAATAATAATAAGAATGCATTTTATTTGTAGAAACGAACGCCAAAAGCAATACAACAATTCATTAAAGACAGACAGTCTTGAATAAATGTGACTTGTGACCCAACATAGGTGCATATCTGACGTGCAGAAGAAGTACATTCCATAGCTTAGGGGCTTCATATGAAAAGGCTCTTTGCCCCATGGTCTTTAGCTCACATTATGGCTGGTGAAGTGAAAGAGTTAGTAGAGCGAAGAGAGCGTGATGGAATATAAGGACTGATGAGTTCACAAAGATGCTCAGGTGCAGTCCCATGAAGTGCCTAGTATGTTAAGATAGAAATTTTAAAATCAATTCTCACGTTTACGGGAAGCCTGTGTAATTGTGAAAGAACCGGTAATGTGTTCGCGAGGAGAAGTACAAGCGTGCGGCAGAATACTGAAGCTTGCTCAACGATTTAGCTGGAAGGCCTGAGAACAAGGCATTACGATAATCTAACCTAATGCCTTTGGCTTCGTGGTTAAAAGTGGCATCATCATCCGACGGAACGGTGGATCTGTAGTCCAAATCTATGCGGGATCCACACCCCGGATAAGCGGGTGGCGGTAATGCACCTTTACGTTGGTTTGCCGAAACCGCCATAAAACACTACTAGAAGAAGACAGAACTACGTCAAGACGTAGTTTAACAAAACTTTAAATGCAACACTTTTATGCAACACTTTGAATGCGAACTGCCGTAAAAATCCAATGAAGAAAAAGAAGAACCTGTTTTTTAGCGTCTTCGCCTGGAAATGTATTAGTCTGCGCCGCTAGAGGAAGCGGCCTCACACTGCCACTCGGCCGGAACGCCGTGGTGAAAGGCTGAGCCGTGGTTGGATTCTTTCTGCTGCAATCCAGCGCTCTACGAGAGCTCGGTCTCGGGCGGCACGATCGTGTATCGAGCAAGACGAGCTCGGAGTTGCACGGTCTATTGGCCACGATGTGTGGCTTGGCGAGGATAGCAGCTGTCGCGATGACGCTTAATGCTGCTCAACGGCCGTGTTTGGCTGGGTAGAAATGATCTCGGGTCCGGCAAAAGCAACGGGTCTTATAAATCCCCTGTTTAGCGCTCTTCGTTGGTACGAAAATTGGGTCTGTGATAAGGTGACTGACGAAGCGAACCAGCATGCTGATAAACCGTCAATGGATAGAGGTAAGTCAGCGATATTTATACTGTGGGATTGATTACTTGATTGTGGTCCACCTGTGATGATTAGGCTAAGTATCTGACGCGCTCCTCCCGAATCTTCATAGATAATTACATTTAAAACAAACATTATTGGAGTGTTTTAAAAGTAAATAGTTTTTCAGTTTTTCTACTTAAATTGTTTCATTCAAGTTGTTACCTGCCCTTTTTTGTAATTGTTTGTGAAATGTACTAGAAATTTCTGAATGATTTTTTTTCATTGCACAGTAGCCAAATAATCGAAAGTCTCATACATATACATGAATAGCTTGCTTTGAAAAATAAAATGAATACGACTTTTTGTACATTACTACTACTACTTCTACAACTACTACTAATAATAATAAATGAGAAAATAATATATTTGACTGATGAATGCTGCAACCAACAAATCAGAATAAGGATTTTTAAAGTGCCATGTATACAATGACCTTCTGTGTTTATAATGGTTACCTCTTACATACTTGCCCTGATATTATTCTGCCATTTAACTTGTATAAGCTGTAATGAAATGACAATATGTTTCAAATGAAAAATACATTTGATATGAAAATGTGTCATCATATATTTAGAAGAATTAAGTAATTTTAATCAAGATACATTATGTAGTAATATTCCTTCCTGGATGAGTGTTGACATGGATGGTCTATTCCTGACTGAGGTGAATAAACTGGAAGAGTGGAGCTTTGTGTAGGATGAGAGTCTGGATTAGCTGGGAATTCCCCATCAGCCTCCAGGAAATGAATAAATGTTTTATCAGAACTAACATTGTGCCATCCTTGAGAAAAAAATAAAATAAAATAACTTTCAACCCCCCATCATCTTTTTCATATGTACCTCCTGCCTTGGATTTAGATGTTTTCAGTTCTAGTGGATTGGGATGGAGTGCAAAAGAGAAAGCAAACAAAAAGTACAATGTATTAAAATGTTATCTGGTTGCCACATTTGGCTTGGGCCACAGTAATCCTCCAGAGTGCTAAACCGATCTTGCATTGTAATGAAACTCTAAGAACGACGTAATCTTTTCTCTGCTGGTGCTCTGTAAGTCTTGAGGAACACGAGCCAAAGTCTGAAAAAGACAGAAGAAAGAAGAACCTTCTGGTGGCATTCTCAAGGTTGTTATTTCAGTGTGAAACATGCTGATCATGCGAATGTATTTGGGTGTTTTCGAAATTGTAATTCATTACACCAAAGATGACAAAACATTGTGTATGTTAAATATCACTTGCAACAATTCACGGAAAATACACCTTCTATTGCAATGTATATATTCTCTATTGACTGAAGGATGAAATATACAAAACAAGAGAAATGTGTAAATAACATCTTTATGAGGAGACAGACGTGCAATCACACCACACTAAATTTCCCATAATTCTGTTGGAGCATGAGGATGACAAAATATGAAAACTCAATTACACACCTATTGCGCTTGCTTTGCGTTAAGTGCTAAAATCTTGACTGAGAGATAAATACGAAATTGCCACTTACGTTTATTTAAGCCAAACCAAAATCACTTAAAGTAGGCGTGAAAATAAAATTCACCTTATGTATTTTCTAAATACATGTTATTGATCTCATTATGATTAATTCATCCATATACATATTCACATAATTTGCAGACAGTTTTCAGTTGAAAATGTCAGACTTCTTTCTAGTAACTTATACCTCATCATGTAGTCATCTTTAACCTCACCCTTGCAAGCTCACATTCATCCGTCTCTACTTTTAAATGCAATGCTCACATCTCAAAATCCAATTAACAACCTATGAATTGAAACAAGGCCAGTCCTACATTGTTTCAGATGTATGTCACAATATACAGAAAAGATCTAATGCTACTTCTGCTTCATCACAAATTATTTTTTTAAACTGAACATACCAGGAGGATTTAAAAATGCAGACAGAAAGAACAACTCCAGTTTATGCTAACTGAAAAAAAAAAAAAAGGCTAGTAACACATCTAGAATAGTATAACGTTATGCAGTATAAATAGAATACGCAATTATTTTTGAATGTCCATCAATCAAGAAATATTCAGTTAGCATCGGTCACAAGCTGAAATAATTAACCAGCCAAAGCCTGACCCCCTGCCAAAACTAAGCTAATCAGTCTCCAGTACACCTTAAAATTACCATCACCTGAACAAGGCTGCAACTAAACTCTGTTGGATGGTAGATACATATCAGGTGTAACCACTGCTGAGATGCTTGATTTGCAGTGCAGGACAATAGATATTAATTCTGTGTCAAATTGGTCTGAAATGGCGCTTAGACTTCAAATTATCATACTTAGTGGTTTTTCTTGCGTGCCCTTTCAAATCAGAATGCATGGTCATGCAATGCTACTGAATAAGGTGAGTGTATTGCCTGATACAGCTGATGATTTGCTTATATGAAGCAGACCATTCCAGAGGGTAATGGAATGTTATTGTCTATTTTTACTGGACTGATTATATTCTGCTGATTGCACACTAGTCACTGTTCCAAAAGATCCCTGCGATGTGTGCATGTGTAATCTATAAGCATCGACCGTGTGAAACATTTTTACAGTTATTTGAAACAACTATTAACTGATTGTTGTTTTGTTTTCTGCTCAAATAATATTGATCGTGTTGTTTTCAAGCAGATGTTTTGTTAACTTGCAAATCTTCCTCCCACCTTGTACCAATTAGAAAGAAAACTTTGTCACTGGAGGCAATGCTAAGACAGCTATGGCGATGCAGCCATTATTTTTTCTCCCGAGGCATTGACTAACCTGAGGTCAGATGCTAAATCTCCATTATTGAGTCAGTAGGGGCGGATCACTGCTGGAGAGGCGCAGGCACTGCCGAAAGATTGTCGAATGCACTCAGGAAACCCGCTTTCTGCCTTTCCTCTCCAGCTACAGCATCACGTACAGTTCTGTGAGCTGTCAGCCGGACTGCTGTTCCTACAGCTTGACCACACTTCTGATTAGTAGTCCTGTCAATTTCCAACAACTTCAAACATGAAAAGCCTCAGGCAGCTTGTTGCAGCTTGTGTATTCGTGTGCCTCTCTGTCTCCTGTAGTGTACAGTTACAGGAGATCTTGTGCAGATGAACTCAGGTGCTTGTTTCCTTCGCTAGCATTCAGTTCTGCATTTTTCAGTACGCTTGTTCAGTGGTGTGCTCAGACTTATGGGGTGGAAATAGAGAAAAAGGTGATTAAAAAGTTATAAATTAATACTCATACATAGCAAACTCTGCTTTTGCAGTATTTAATAATTTATCTTATATCAAATATAAAATATTTGTATCTATTTTTTGAAAAGTCTCACAGAACTGAACAAGTAGTTGTGATAAATACTGATATGTCTCGCATTTGCTCTACTATTAATCATGCAAAAGTTTGCAATCTGTAAGATTTGCTTAATGATTTTGAAAGACGCCTCTTATGTTCGCCAAATCTGCATTTATTTGAACACAAAAAGTACAGCAAAAACATTAATAATATGAGACATTATTACAATTTAAAATAATTGTTTTCTATTTTAATATGCAATTTGTTTCTGTGATGGCAAAGTAGTCTTCAGTATCACACGGTCCTTCATTAATCATTCTAATATGCTGATTTGGTGCCTTATATTTCTTTTTATAAGCAATGTTGAAAAAAAAAAACATTGTTGCTTAGTATTTTTAAGAAAATCATGATACTGTGATTTTTTTTTAAGATTCAATGAATATAAAGTTCAAAAGAACAGCATTTATTTGAAATAGAGATGTTTTGAATCAATATAAAATCTTTGCTTTAATCGTTTTAACACATCCTTGCTGAATGAAAGTAGTAATTTTTATTGAACATTTCACTGATTGTGTGTGTCTGTGTGTTTGAAAAAAAATTTACTCACTATTTGTGTGTGCTCTATATTTTTTGAGCATAGTCATTCATTTAGCAACATGCTAACCTTAACCTTAAGTCAATTGTGTGGTGAGTCTCCCACTCTTATTGTTTTGCTGCTTATGTGTTTTGTTTCTGATTTGTGAATCAGCTGATTTAATTTGTGATTTCAACTCAATCACGCTGTCATAAATCATGGATGCTGCCAGGATATGCTGAGGTTAATGTTAGGGATATGGGTAAATATTTGTTTCAGAGCTGTGTAGACAATCAGCACTGTGATTGAGATGACCAATCAAATCTTTAGAATCAGCTGTAAAGCGGGGTTTTGGTGATTTATTACACCTTTATTACACCTCCTCAATTTCTTTCAGTCAGTACTCTATTTATTTTTGAAAGTCTTAATGATGGCACGGGACCTGTTGCTCAGAACCTTCTTCAGTATTCACATTCTCTTCATTTCCTTTCCCCGTTTCTCAGTTATCTTTTATTTTTTCCCCTGTCTCATCTGTCTCATCTGTCTTCTTGTACTTTCTCTCACCTCTTCTTTCTCGTCTCACAGGTTCATCTTTACCCTCTCTCTTCTCTGCTGCTTCCATTCTGACCTCATCAACCTTTTTATCTGAAGTGACAATCTTTGTAGGAAACAAATTTCATCTTTTCACAGAATTTGGACTTGGACACTGGAAGAGAGTAATGGTGCAAAAATGGCACCATAATAATCGATAAAGCTGTCTATATGTTGCACTTTGCAGTATACAGCTTTGTTGATCATAAGGAGAGTGGCAAATGGCTGTACACGGCAGGTTATGCAGAAATGCCTTATATGGAGATGATTTGGGCATGTATTATGCTAATTACCAGCTGCTCATGCGCCCCCATTCAAAATAATCCGGATTCATCCGGATAATGCAGTGAGGGCTGGAACAAATTTGTGTGCGTGTACAAACGAGGAATCTCAATCTTGTTATCATTATTATTATTACTATTACTATATATTTATGGCATATTATGGGTTTGTTATTACATATTTAATTACATAATAATATATCATTTATACATAAATCTAAATATTAGTATTATATTATTTATGTTTTATATATTGTATATCTTTTTTGCTATCCGGAAGGTCACTTTGAGTTTGTGGACTGAAAGGGGAAAGGGGGCTCGAGCCCTTCTGTGCACATCGCTGCACTCACCTCATTTCACCCTCTGTGCCCGATGATAAACATTTTTAAATAATGAAGGGTGCATAGGGATGATCAGATTTGGGAAGTGATTTATGATGACGAGGGGGCAGAGGTGACGGCAGGGAGAGGGACGTCCTGTTTTGGCAAGACACCGGCTCTTAATCACTCCCTGTAGTCAGATAATGACATGCATTATTTAACATCAGGCCAATATAATCCCACTTTCACAGCGCTCATGTTTCAGCTCTCCTGTGGCGCGTGCGGCACGTGCGGCGGTCAGTCCGTGTCTCTGATCCCTGCCTTATTAAATCTGTCCCTACAGCTCAGATGGGATTTAGTCTGACAAAGTGTGGTGCTGAAGGTTCTGCGACTGAAACTTTTCTGCTGAAATTGAACTCCGGAAAGGTGTTTTGTCAATCAAGGTTATGCTGGCTATACCCCCTCTGCTTCAGTGTGAATTTCAGACTTTGTCACTGATTTTAATGGTATGACTGGCATTTCAGTAACATATTCTTGAACTTCTTTGGCAGCACATGTTTGCTGGTTCATTGCTAATCTGTATGCACACACAGTGCTTTGCATGAAATATATGTCTAACATTTTAAATGCTAAAATGTAGCTGTAGCAAACACTCAGTCAATGATTTAAGCACATAATATTAATATATTCACAATATATTGCTCACTTATGTATTGTGCAATGTGGTTATCTTTTTTTTGTGCGCAGTTTACTTTTTCAAAAATGTAGCTCACATACAAAGATTTGTCATGGTGCAGGCCAATATGTTCTAACTCAATCTGAAGTAATTACATCATCATTCACATGATGCAGCTGATTGGTTTCGTTTTGCATTAGCAGCCAATGAGCTTGCAACATTCAAATACTCAGCTAGTGCTTGCTGTAGCAGTTGCAGAATTCTACAGGAACCCTCCATCTTCCCCAGCTCCACATTTATTGATCTGCTTACAGTGTGGCTTCATGTACATTATACACAGGGGATATTTCATATTGAATGCCTTATATGTGCAGCAACAGTATTTCCTACATGCTCACAGCAGAATGTCTGTGGATATATATGCAGTAGCAAGCCCCGGTTCTTGCTCTGCCACAGCAGCAGCATTGCAGATCTATTATGACAAGACCAGACAAATTAATATCATCATGTACATTACCATGCTAAACTCTCTGAGAGTTGTCATGACAGAAATGTAGTTTAACTATAAGATATGGCATAGTATTTTGTATTTCACCTCATTTAGAATGCAACTGATTCTGGTCTGTTATCTTTCTCTGAATACATTGCAAAAAGCTTGAAAAAAAAAATCCAAAATAGTGGATTAAATTACAGGAATATCGACTAATAATATATGTATTATTCAGTACAAGTATCTTTAATATTACATTTATACATTTAGCAGACACTTTTATCCAAAGCGACTTACAGTGCATTCAGGCTATAAATTATTATAATTTTTTTAATCAGTATGTGTGTTCTTTGGAAATTGAACCTACAACCTTTTGCGCTGCTAACACAATGTACTACTAAGCCACAGGAACATATTTTTATATTGTCTCATTAGCATAGTAACATGCAAAACTAGTTCAAGTCACATAAAAGGTTTAATCTTAATTAGGATGGTGCCTATGTAGACAGCAAGGCAGCAAACTAGAAAGAACAGAGCACAAATATGATAAATAACATCACTGACTGTCCAGTAGAGGATATGGAAATGCCTTAATAGTTCAAACATTTATGCTATTAGAATTTTTCAGCATCCTCTGTATACTGATAAATATCTTGTGGATTTGTGCAGAATAGTGTTAATTAGTATTTGTCAGGACCCAATTATATTTCTGCTTCTAACTAACCATTTTGGATTAATTTCAGAGTTTAATATCGAGTCAGTGTTTAGCACGTTTGCGAGAATTTGTGCAGTAAATATTTGCTTATCTGTACAGGCTCTTGCTAAGAGTATGAGCTGTTGAAGAACAATTCTGGCACACAAGTGACAACTCAAAAATTGCTGTAAATTGGTTGGTTTTCACCCTGCTCATCCATTTCTCTCTCTTTTTTTATTTTGTGCTTTTGTTTATCTGTTCAAGATTGGTGGGTTGGGTGTGGTTTTAGTGTCTCATCATTAGGAAGGTAATGCTATCTGTCCAGACCTGTCTGAGCAGCAGAGCTCTAATTAACTATAATGGAAATGTCAATCACAGTAGGAAGACAAGCTGTCCGCAGCTATCTATTCTCAATTGCACTGCACTACCAGCAAGCAATTACATTCTTACCATTACAGGAATAGTTCACCCAAAATAAAAATTCTGTCATTATTTACTCAGCCTTATGTCGTTCTAAACCCGTGTGACTTACAGCTTGTGACTCATGGAACACAAAAGAAGAAATTCTAAAGACTTTGCCAGTCTCGCTTTTCCATGCAGTTCAAAAACAATTATATTGTAAAAATGGGCATAGCTTTAAGTCATTAGGTAGATTTGGGTGAAAAACAGACCAAAACTCACTATTGCGCTCCATGTTCAAGAAAGAAGTAGAAACGTCCAATGTTCATTCTTTTTAGATAGACCTTTTCAATGAATTAGTTCACAAAAGCAGTCTCACGGAGTCATTCAAGTCGGACTTATTGGGTTCTCAAGTTCAATACACTGACAAGTAGACTAGCCAATGCAAAGATAACAAAACGGCTTTGATTGTGATATTTGCTATTCTCTTCGATCACAATGGATAAGTTGCCAAGGAATGTGCCTGCAAATAAGTGAGTAATAACTATAAATGAAGAGGTTGACTCATGTACAGTTCATGTGTTGTGTTATAACCTAAGGTTACCAAATAAAAGATTGACTTACATATAATTGATCACAGGCTTTGCAACACTGCTAATTAGGGTTGAGGTCAAATAACTGTTTTTACCACAAAGGGCTAATTAGTTGGTAGTTATATTGTACATAAATAAGTGCATGGCAAATCAAATGACTCTCTTTAATGCATCTCCTTAATCTAAATGGCATGGCTAAGTTTACCTCAAATTGTTCACAGAATACACTTTATAAACACAGAAAGAGTGCAAAAATATGTCAGATGAGTGCTTTATATTTACTTTTAACTGTTCTGGAAATGGATACGACACAACACATAAAGCCTTGAGTACACTTAAAGTAGTACTGGAGCTGCATGGAGTCCTGGCCATATGGATATGTGGAATTTCTCGATTGATTTGAGCTTAGGATGTGTTGAAATATTTTAATTTTAAATTTGGGAAGTAATTTGAGCTTTGAAAGTTTTCAAATATCTGAACTTTTGTGTTTGTATGCAATTTGAGCTACATATGTGTATGCAACCACCTGAATGGATGCAAATTATCCTAATTAAATCCATTAGCCTGAAGAGAGAATAACCAATATTTTAGCAGTTAAGTGTTAACATTTTAATTATTTTCTTTAAATTGGGTGTTTATGAATAGAGTGGTGCAGGGATGAAGAGATATTGGCAGGCATTTTTTTTTTCTGGATATAAGTACACATTCATTATTGATTTTTTCAACATGGTAAAGAAGTGAATGGTAACAGCTGGTTCACATTCAGTTTAAAAGTTCTGTGCCACTAATAGGCTAAATGCAACAATGTGCACATTTTAGAGATGGTGACCTAAAGTAATATATTGAGCCAGGTTTAATGTACTCTGCTCCATATTTTAGTTTAGTTTACATTTCAAAACCTCAATACCCCATTGCCATACATTTTTGTGATAATAACAAACTGTCTGTGCAGTACATTATCCCATGCATGGCTATGTGAAATAGATTTTTCCCAATTATTTTACAATTGTACTTGTATATTATCCACTTAGACAAAAAAAGAAAAAAGAAAAAAAAACTGTCTGTTTACAGTGCTCTCTAAAACAGTCAGACTGGCAACAAATCAACTACGATAATATATATTAGACACAGGCAGTATGCGGCTTGATATGAGAGACATGATACAATGCTAATTTAAATTACAGAATAAGTGGTTTAATGCACAGCGTTGCCATGGACAACAGCGAATATTAGGAAATATCTGACCGCTTGATGCCGCAACTGACCAATCAGAATCAAGTATTCCTGCAGAGCTATGTAATGGATCCAAATAGCCAAGTGGTGTGAAGTTTGTAATATGTGTCTGCCTTTGTGCCTTATATCCCTCACATTTCTCTGCGCTCACAAAGACCTTTTAATCCAGCTGTGTTATGTTTTATAGATTAATCCTGAGAGAGGCTCTGTAGACACATCCTTTAATAAAAGCGCTGGTGGATCTGTCAGTTTTCAGACGGAAGCTCAATTTAAGCAGCTAAGGAGTTAATATAATCTGTCATTATAAAGGGCAATGTGGGAGAAGTCTGCATATTTATCCATGTGTGCGTCTGTCTCTGGGCAAGTGTGTGCGTTTGCATTTCAATATGCCTCAGAGGTTGAGGTGAGGACAGGGAGAGGTACAGGAGGTGCTCTCTATAAAGGGCAGACTGGCCTCTGCTTAGGGAATGGGAATGACATGCTCAGGAGAGTGTGTAATTAAAGGGGCTGCCTACTCAGCATCACACATAACATTACACTCAGCTCCTCACTTAACGATTATTCTGCAAACAAGTGTGTAAGTACCTGTCTATCTCTCACTGTTTTCTGCTCTACTTTCATGCACTGACCTGAGCTGCTGATCCCACTACAGCCCCAGGCACTGCAGAGGAGCTTACTGAGTTTGGCTTAACTGCAGGACAAGTGATCACACTCAAGAGTGAAGAAGGATGGGCCTACTTAATATGACTTTTTTCAAAACTCAAAAAACATACCTATAAATGTAATTTACTGCAGTTTACAGTTGAAATGAAAATTAGTGCAAGCAAACACCAAAATTTTTATTCCTTTTAGCACAAATTATGATTACAAGGGCACTGAGCAAGATCAAACCCTTTTATCATTGTGTATGCGTTTCTAAAGTAATACATTTTGATGTTGTATGGCATTTCTGACTTGGTAAACTTGCTTGGTAGCTCACCTGGTACAGTGTTGAACTTGCAATGTGGAGCAACCAGATAAGAGTCCCATGAAACACACATCCCAATTTGAAAGTTCAATGACTAGATGCAAGATAAAATCTCATAGCTGCTTCAGCAAGTGTTTTTTTTTTTTATGTCACTTTTGCTTTTGTTAAAACTGTCGGTTACTTTTAGTGTGGGTGGCACATTAGTTTTCAAGCGCAATAGATAATTAACCTTTCAGTGCCACTCATCGGGCATTTCCTTTCCGAACTGTCGTGATACATATAATGACATGCTTTTAGAGCCACTCACTGGACATTTCATTTTAAATGTGTCATGAAACGTGCAACATAATATCATTTTGCAGAAATTATGCCATAGGCATGTGATCTTTTTTTCTTTTTCTTTTTTTTAATGAGTCTGGGTAGGTGACATTATCTGGGTGCTAAGGGGGTGATGAAATATCAAAAAACTGTATACAGAGAGAGAAAAATGAAATAAAAAGTAAAATTTTTAGGTGGCATCATACTCTCAGATGGCTTCAAATAGCACTAAGTCTTAACTCATTATTACGTACAAGTTTATGAGTCAATAAATTGAATAGAGATTCTGCCGCAAAACCATTCTGGAAGTTTGCAAAGAAGATGGATTGTGATGGAGACATGATAATTATTATGAATAATACATTCTGTGTCTGTTAATATACAGCTCACAATCAAATTTGTGTTTGCAGGTCTGGGGAGAACAGATGTGGGGGGAAAATGAAGCAATGAAACTACATCCGTAAAAAGAGCAATCTGTTGTTATTTGCTATTATTAGGCTTACAAAGCAATATGGTCAGCAATCCTGACATAATGAAATCTACCTGACATTTAACTGGGCCTAGCAGACACAATAATGAAGCTTATATGAACTTAGCTGACTAAGCCTGATGTTTACATTTGGAAAATCATTTCAACTGCTGTCATTGTTTTTATCCCTTACCCAGCTACTGGTACATTCTGTCTTCGCTGTCTTACTGCACACATTTAGATAACACTTTCTAACTGCATAGGATAAAGAAATTGTACTTTTTAAAACATTTTTTTTAAATGCATTTGCAAATACGATAGGATTCATTTTGAATGATTTTTTTGATTGATATGATCAGATAAGATTTGAATACATCTATGCATGCATTTTCCCGGTTTATAAACAAATGAATATCTTTAAAGAAATCTGGTAGGCTGGTTACAAACCAAAAAATTTTTATCCAAATTTCTTATAATTATCTACATAACCTACATAATTATCTTTAAAAAAAAAAAAACAACCTACACTGTCTATTACTTTATAATTTGTATTTCATGAATCAGGAAGAACTCATAAAAGGTAATATGCTGGGTTTTTATGTTTTGGTGTTTGGTATGGATCAACATGGTTTATGCAAACTATTTATTTTACTCGCTTGCTATGTTACATTCTATGTCTGTTATTAATATTGAGTAAAAGAGTCTACTATCTTGTCTACTATTCTGCTATATTCTACTCTAAAGATATTGAAGCTTAAAGATTTTTCTGTATTGTTTCAGAATAAAATGTCAGGATAATATTGTAAACATACAGTAAGTCAGTCTGTCAGTCTCACAACAACCCTTACAATAATATTGAACATGTTTTTTTTGTTTGTTGTTGTTGTTGTTTTCTACAACCAGATATGCACTTATGACGGTTGCAAACCAGATTCCAATATTCTTGAAATTTGCATTAAATGATTTGGGTTCCAGTGACTGGCCTCTTTGAGTTCTTTCTTTTTTGTCTTATATTTCTCCACAAGCATTTGATGTAAACTATAAGCATAATTAGTTCCAAATTAAATATTACCGATTAGTTCTGCTTTCAATCCTTGAGTTAATGACTAAAACCCTGAAACATCCTGGTAACATTGTACACTGTGTGGTCACAGACTTAATGCCGCCATCTTGAGGGTCCGTTGGGACTGAGCTCTTATTGTTAGTACTCCCAGCAGACCGTGCACTGTCTGCGTGAAACTCACACAGGCTCGGTTCGCCGTTGGTTGCTTGGGTTGGTAAGATTCTATTTGCATTAATACTGACAAAACATGCTGATTTGAACAGCTGGAACAGGTTATCCAACTCCACACAAATCTCAGAGTTGTGGTAGTATCTGGTCCCAAATGAAAACATCTGTGAAACATAATTACATGAAAGGACAAATAATTTGTTTTTGAAATGAGAAAAAATCAAAAGGTGTTACTGCTTCTAATTCATGATGGTGACATTTTAAAGACGTATTTTAAAATGTGCATACCAATATCGAATTTCTTTCTTTTTTTTTATATTACACAAAGTAGCCTACTTGTAAAGATTAAGCAGAATATTAAATAGTTCAGGTTATTTTTTGTCATAATATTTGCTTTAAATTTCAAAACCCTAAACACTTAAGTTTTAAATTAAACTACAGTATTCCAGATTTTCAAAGTGACACTAATGAACTCCACTGTGCGTGTGTGTGTTTGTGTGCGCGCGTGCGGGCATGTGTAATTGTTTATGCTAGTAAAACCTGAAAAACAAAAAATGCAATATGACATGAAAAGAAAATATTACAAATATTAAATTATGTTTATCATTTTTAAAAGTTTAATAATGCAAACAGGTTTTATGTAAAGGGTATATTTAGGTTAGGGTTGGTTTAGGGGATAAAAAATATTGTTTGGTTAGTATAAAAATAATAGAAGTCTATGGAAAGTCCCCACAATTCAAAAAAATCAAACGTGTGTCTGTCTGTGATCTTGTCTCTAATACTTGCCTCAAATTAATTCTGGGGTCAGTAAGAATTTTTTTTTTTTTTCAGTGTTTTTGAATAAAGTATCTTATGCTCACCAATCATTTATATGATTGCAAATACAGAAAAATTTTACTTTTTGCACAATTTTTTTTTTTGTTTGTTTGTTTTTGCTAAATTTTGTGGAAATTGTGATAAACGTTATACATTCATCAAAAACTTGTTAAAATGTCAAACTTTTATATTATTTTTATCAATTTAATGCATCCTTGTTGAATAAAGGTATTACTTTGAAAATTAAAAACTTATACTGACCACAAACTTTTGAATGATAGTGTATTTTATAGGTACCAGTAAACAAGTTTGGATAAATGAATGCCAAATAATGCACCAATAAAAAACTAAGAAATGCTCCAAATAAAGTTACAGACAGTTTCAAAGAGAACACTCTTGAATCGGAAATCTCTGCCAAGGCAACAGCTGCAGAGAAATATAACAAAAGGAAGAGAATTCCTGCATAACAAACTCACAGGTAAACATATAAAGACAACTGCTGAACCGTACATGTCCATGCGGAGGCAGGATGAATTCAGCAAGACTGAAGGCCCTTATGAATGTGTCTTTCAGAAGTGCACTGCACTGAAGCATCCTTGTTAATGATATGCCAGTGCCAATAATTCCCCAACAACGCTCTCTGTAGACAGTTGGATAATGAGTCGTGCTCTGACTTCCACAGTAGAACAGCTGTTAAGTTTCAGCACTTGAACTTCCTGTTTAAGAAACTCTTAAATTGTTCCCTCTATTCTGGACTGCTTTCCTTGTCAAGCCCCGGACAGCAACATCTACACTACAAGAAATAAACTGACAACAGTAACATGTGAACAACCTGAAATCACTCTAGTGAAAGGGTGCTCATTACCACAGTACTGGCGGTGTATGTTTCTTATGCTCTGCTCTGTTAGAAGTTGCCTGGCTGGGAGGAATGAAGAAATCCAGGGAGGATTTGCTTCCACGGCATCCTTAGTAGTCTTTAAAAAGACTTATAAATGTGTTTTTACATTTATTTTGTTATTGAAGGAAGAAACCTTTTTACTTGTGTTCAAGGGGTGAATGCTTCCTGAAGGAACCCTGAAGGAAAACCATATGCGGAGATCATATTAGGCTTCTTAAGTGGCAGCTCTTGGAAATATCTTTTGATTTTGAGATTTAAACTTAGTTTCATTGTTCCCTGAGCCATATGAACTCATCAGAATTAGGTTTATTTCACTCAATGTGCAGTTTGAAGATAATTTTGGAACTGTTTCTAATAGCTTTGCTTAATTTTAGTTTTAACAGCTAACTAGGTCCCTCTAAATCCAGAGGGATACATTTTGTACTTATTACAATGTGAAGGCAATTAATTGGGCTGTAAAATGCTTTTAATATCTCATGCTCATTTGAAGTGCGTAAGGTGGCTTTAAGAGAATGAATGTTCCGGTTGCTCTTTCTGAAAACAGATGGAAAAGACTATGTTGTCAGCACAGTTGTGACACCACCTGCGTTCAGTTTGGCCTTGTCTGGGGGTTTAGCTAATGCTCTGAAGTGCATGGCTAGCAATATTCTCAGGGGAAAGTCACCGTGGCAATAAAGACATGAACCTTTATGGTCACACTGACCTAATTCTTCACACAGAACCAGCATACTGCCAGCGCTGGGGAAATCTGATAGCATCACGCTAGGTCTGTAATGCTTTCAGTGATGCGGATACATTCCTGTAAACTGATTGGTGACTTTTTTTTCAAATCAATTTTTTTTTCTTTTTTTTTTTCTCTCGCATTTTTCAATTTACTATCTATTCCAAGTTTCCCTGTTAAATTCACAGAAAAAGTAGTGACTGCATAGTGAGTCCAGGGAAAGGATTTACCGCACACTTCCACCTACGACTCAGAAGGTGCCATAGGAAGCTGTCGGAAAAGAGAAAAGCCTTTCTGAGGAAAAAATCATAATAAAGACATGGTTAATAAAAAGTATCCTGGACAGATAAATAAAGGGCACTTAACTATTATTAGCTAGCTCTTTTCTTTCTTCCCTATATATAGGCCCTCGCTCTATATTGTGCTTGAGATATGTGGAAGTCTGTTTCTGCCTCAGAGTATAAATAGGATGTTGTGAGCTAAAGTTGAAAGGGAGATATAAAGCCACATGGTGAGAAGTCACAATTATGAGAAATAAAGTCAACTGCAAGAAATAAAGATATAATTACAAAAAACAAAACAAACAAAAAATATTTCATTCCATATACTGTACTTAATAGATAGAACTTTTTTTGTTTTCTAAATAAAAAGTCTCAAAATTTACACTACTTGAAAAAAAAAAAATCACAACATAAATAACTTGCCTTAGAATAAGAATATGTAAATAACTCAGCAGCTGAAACTCATTGAACGGGACGAATTGTGAGATTCATATGTTAAACTGACATAGAGTTACACTAGTGAAATTAAGTCACATTGCGAGACAGAATCAGTCAGTGTTGGGGAAAGTTATACTTTTTTTAAAAGTAGTGAATTACACTATTGTGCTACTACTCCATAAAAAGTAACTATTTGTGTTACTTAGTTCCTTTTCATGGAAAGTAATGTTGTTGAAAGTAATTGTTACTTTTGATATTACTTTTTGTCACCTTGGCTGTGTCACGATTCCCGTACTGTGGCAGAGACTAGGAGACGAAGGAGCATGGAGACAAAAAGGATGAACATTTAATAGTCTTGAATATTGGCAACCAAGATGATTTTGTACCCTTCCAAATTCATTCTGCTACTGCCATCATACATTAAGTCATTAAAATGAAGAGGTCCTGTTCTAGAGACAGCCATGCATGCCCATGCCATGGCACCACCTCCATCAAGCTTTACAGATGGTTACAGAGGTTGTATGCTTAGGATCATTTGCAGTTCCCTTTTTTCTCCACACATTTGCTTTCCAATCACTTAGATAAAGGTTCATCTTTGTCTGATCGGTCCATCAGATTTGTCCGTCATCAACTACTGTTGTTTTTCTCAGTGGTTGCTGATGTCGCCGGTAGTTTCCAAACTCTTGATTTCACCATGCCCTTTGTTTTTCCTATAGTTATAATTGACTTCCTCTTTAGCATCCAAATTGCTTGCTTTTCTTTCAGAGTCAGCTTCCTCGTCTTCATCCTCATTTGTGTGTGTCATCATCTAATATGAGACTTAGAATGCGGAAGCAATGGATATAACTGATAAGACAAATTCCCTGCTTTTAATATCTGAAGAATGAATGCAACAGGGCACAGCTGAACACTTAGAAAGACTTGTGAGGCAACTCTTCCAATACTTATGCTCATATCAGATAGGGAGATAAAACTCTAAAAGTGCTGATCTTCTTAGCTGGTAAAACATCTTTGTGTTGAATCACCCGATAATAAAATGTGATATTCTGTAATTTTGTCTCATGTTCTTCTTTTAATCATATTTTCTGATTTCTTGACTCCACAGCAAACAGAGTAATTTTGTCTTTACTGTTCCAATACTTATGGAGGGCACTGTATATTTATATGAGGCAGAAACTGACTTACATATTGACCCACTCTCATCTCACTGCAGTACAAGATCAACAGCAACATCAACACTTTAACAGCATGTTTTCCCCTCAGATTTATAGACATTACTTTATCATGAGAAGATTGCACACTTTGAAAGGACAGTGGTTTTGGAAGGAAAGACACACTTTATTACTACAGCATTAATATCCAATCCTGCGCTCGTCCGTGCCAGGCGTGTTTTTCTACCTGGGATCCTTTCCCAGGATTTATGGGATCATTCACACAGAAAATGTGCACCATTAGGTTTTTCACACGCCGCAATTCAATCACGTCCTGAAATCCCCATGCGGTCACCTCTCCGGCGCTTGTCATTGTAGGCAAGTATTTCTCCTCGCCGCCGTACAACCCCATGCCAGTTAATTCCTTCTCGGACTCCAGCGGGAGAAAATCAGGCCCTGAAAAATCATTACTTTCCATAATCCCTGCCTTCCATACGCCACCACGCTAATGTGTGTATGACAAAAGGAGAGAGGGAACGAGAGCGTCGTGCTGGAATAAAAGAAATTGGATTAGAATAAGTCAAGAAAAAGGGAGATCTGTCCCAAAAAAATTGAATTCCAGGTTTTTAAGTGCCCTTGCCTTGCCTAGGTCTTACATTCCTCATATTCTAACTTCATTTTCCATTGCAGGGCTTTCCTTCTTTCTTACTTTTGACATGGCGAGGAGAAAATGCACCTATTCCTGCAAAACTGTCGGCTCGCTACTCACACATTTAGTCACTGGCAGCCTCAAGATTAATGGCGCTCTTGTCAGTATGTCTGACTCGAAAACAATCGGGTTTGTATTTACCACACAGCAAATTGATTTACCACAACCAGCTGATGGAAAGTCCTTGTCATTGCATAAAGTTGCATGTAAAAAAAAAGATGTCTTTGCAAAAACGTGAAGACATTTGACAGCCCTGTTGACTGTTTAAACGTGAGGAGCATTTAGCTCAACACCCAGGACTACTAGACACACTGCTGGGAATATAAACACATTGCGGTCTCAGGTGTTTACTGAGAGAAATTGAAGCTTAGGCTCTGTAATGGTCTTTGGCAAGCTGAGGCCAGTCGCATCGAGGTGGAGATGCAGTTCTGCAGGGGGGTAAACAGAGAGTGCTGATAACCTCGACAAACCAAAGGCGCACCTGAGCAAAAGAGAAAGAAAGAGAGAGAAAAAGAAAGCGCACATGCCCAAAAACACGCACAGCATGATACTGTCTACCAAACACTTCTCAGAAGCTCTGATTATACCACAAGCAAAGTAGTGGCCAGAATACAGGGTTGGTAAAGAGAGTCAGAAATAACAATGGCAATCAAACTGTTCCTGTATGCACGTAGAGTGACTAGGCCTCAGCACTACTGTGGCAAGGGCACAGTGCACTTAATGTAAGTGGTGCCGCTTGGCAATTAAGACAGCAGAATGAAATCTCAGCTAAAGCCGAAGTGGAGAAAATTACTCCCTAAAGTGGTTATGATTCACTCGTATATAACTGTCACCATGCTGAACTCTACCGGCCTCCCCTTGTTGTGCCAGATTTTTAGCGGAACATGAGCTGGAGTCGGAGACACTAATATTTTAGTGGGCACGCTTTCAAAGGTCATCGACCATATGTTGGATGCATCACCATCTCATCGTGTAAACAGAAAAATCAACAATGCTTTTTTGGCTGCATGTCATTTTCGATGATGCTCATACAACACTATTGATCTGTTTATTGAAGTGTATGACTGCAGAGGAAGTACTTGGTTTCATCAACCCCTCACTTCACACACGCGCTGCCTGTCATGCCCCCCTCTGTCATATTAGGTAGGGAGTCTGATCATTATCACATGGCAAGATTTACTTCCCTGCACTTCAGTATCTCAATAACACATCATATCGCACAAACAACCAAAAGAGAGAAGAGGGGAAAGAGAGAGTACACAGAGATCGAAGGAAGTCATGCTTAGTTTTCAGAAGCACCGTCTGGAACAAGTGCAGCAAATGGGATAGGCTTCAAATACTACAGGCTGTGCTTTACTGAAAGAAAGTGCCGAGTGCCGGTTATTATATTTGGGCTGTAGTTACACATAAAAGTTCTATTTGAAATGCAGTGTATGAGTCTGGATGTCTGGACAATATCACTGCACCACACTGTAAAATAATCCCGTGAAATTTACGGTAAAAAATGCAACAGCAACATTTTAGGTTTTAAAGATTTAACTGAAATACTGTAATTGCATCAGCTGATACAATATTAATATATCAAACTATGGAAGTACTGAAATCTATATTGTATCTTTGTAATATACTGACAACCACCAAAAGCAGGTGATGATGAGAAAGTCACATGAAACCACAGCACATCAAAAGCAGTTTTTAAAAAATAACATATGTAGACAATGCACAGTGTCATTCACACACACACACACATACACACACACACACACACACACACACACACACACACACACGCACACACACACACACACACACACACAATAAACAACATCATAAGACACATGAAAGTAAAATATTGCAATGAACACTGATTTATCAACATTAGATGCAACATACATCCCCAATGTACACAACTGATGAGAAAAAAAGAATAAACATAGTTATTTCAATGAAAGAACATCAAATGTGAAAAATAACGCAAGGAATTGTGGCAATGCCAATTTACGGTTATTCACTGGAAATTACAGTGAATAACGTCTTCTCACTCTTATTATACATTCTTTTTCACTTACACAAATGGTATACTACCGTAGATGTCAAAAACAGTTTTTCATTGTATATACTTTAGTAGGGGAACATACCGTTAACTAGTTAACAGGTTTTTAATGTAGCACTTTTACCATTGAAATCACAGGCATTTTTACAGTGATTATATATAAGTCTTATTGTAGAAATATTTCATTGGCAAATTGTAAATAGTTGTTGTCAAATGAACAACCAGACAGATACTCTAACTGAAAGCTGGATATGTTGATTCACTAAAATAAATTACCTCAAGAGAGACATTTAGTCTGAATATAACAACCCTGGCATTGTACAGGTATGTACTTGTTTTTCTAAAGACTGATAAAATAATTTGTTCTGTAATCAGACTTCAACAATCATGCTGTCTTGTCTCACGCTGTAGATTTAGTAATGGTGTACATGAATACAGTGCCAGAAACTGCATTCCGACTCATAGGGTCCCTATGCAGTATTCACTCTCTGAGCCATATTCACTGAGCACAGGATGTCTGTTAAGGTTTACTTCACCTGACAAAATTCGGAGCATCCTGCAGCGTCATCAAACATATAACATTCGCATCGGCGGAAGACTGTGAGAATAGTTCTGATTTAAAACACACACACACACTCACTTACAAATATAGAACTGATTTTCAACCTTCTTAAACACTGATGAAATCAGCGTTAGTTTATAATTACATTTATTTATTTAGAAGTTGCTTTTATCCATTGAGATGAGAGATATCACACACCGTTTTTGATACAAGAGCACACACTGGCATTGCTGCAATCAAATTTTCAATAATCTGTAATAGGACAGATGCTTAAAAGTTGTTAATAAAAATTGTCGGAGCACATTTGACAAGAAAATACTATTATATTTACTTCAATGCTGCTTTCTAACACTCAAATTATTTTACATATTTAGAAAATCTTCCAAGTGACACTTTTTGTCTAAGGATAAGTATAGTTTGAATGTAATAAAACTGTTCAGACCAAAAATATATTTAGTTTTTATTTCTATTATGGAAGCTCAGTGGTGTAGCTGCTAATTCTTCTCATTCAGATATAAAGAAATATTGAGTGTCTCTCATTCTCATCTGGACACAGAAGAAAAGATACAGTGTGTCTTAGCTACCATTGTGGTAATACTCGCACTGTCTTTGTGGTTGGTCGACAGAGCGGTCAGTTTGCTCAAAGGACTGTATTTGTGGATCATTACACAGACTGACCCAAATGGCCAAAGAAAGACCATGTCAAGAGATGCGATGATTGGACTGTGATTCGCAGCCCAAAACTAAATTTAATATCTGACAGTCATGTATGTCTCTGTCGTATAATATGTTCAACATAAGTGCGTTTTGTGAGAACTGTCTCTTCTGTATTTCTGAGAAGTACATCTAATATCAGTGGGACATAACCATGAATAAGTTCTTGAATAATTCCAACAATTTTTCTGAGAGATGTTGAATATTCAATGAAAGCTCTGTAGTTCATATCTAATTAATGCATTTGAACCTCATCTCAAGTTCTGTGTTTGATCTTATGCCATTTTGTAAATCGGGCTCCTCCGGAGACGTGCTTGCATGCTTGCTGAGTACATGACTTTATAGTTCTCTCTAAGGTAGACATGAAAATGATCACATGCTTGATCGCAGGACGAGGTTTGTTCTTATTTATTAAATTTTGACTATTAATTGATTTCATTGCCACTCCATTATTATAGACGAGTAGGGGTCAGAGAGTACATGGAGTGCGATGCTTTCGACTGTGAAAAGTCATAATGTGGTTCATACGCTAAGTTTATGAGGTCAACCATTAAGATTAATTGCCCCGACTAATGATTTAGACGAGGATGCAAATTACCAGGGATTGCCCATTAAGTCAAACACAAATGTAACCCTGATATACGTCCTGGTTGTCACAGTAGCTGGTGACCAGTTTGAACCTCGACTCCTCTTATAAGTCAGGTATGTTGTATATCACTATTGTCAAAGCACCTGTTATAGCAACACACTGCTCTCTGACCAGCTGGATGTCTTTTACCTTCTACCCGAAAGCCCTGGCTTTAGTTATCCGTACAAAAGAACTGCACCTGTGTTACAGTGCACCTGAGCATGTCCATTGATTACTACTGCACCTGGATCTACTAATCAACCCATTTCATATACTCAGGTGTCAGCAAACACAGCCAAAAACTAAAAAACGCTGCCTCCGCAGGCAGCATACAGACTTTGGAAAGGAACGAGAGAGTCTGAATCCAGTGATTGTGTCACATCTGGTCTGTTGTGACATCTTCATTTGATTTTCTTTTTACTTTTTGGTCTGACTTTATAATAAGTGGCCTTTACTACTATGTACTTACATCAAAATGTAAGTACAATTTACATTGTGTTCATATTGTATTGCAAAACACTTTCACTGCTGTCGAGGTGGGAGTATGAGTGTGGTTAGGGACAGGTGTGGTGGTATGGGTATGTTTAAGGGTGGGTTAAGGTGTAAGGGATGGGTCAACAGTGTAATTATGAATGTGAAATTAATTAAAGATTTTTAAAACATAAGTACAAGTTGAAAACATGTATGTACACAATAAGTGCATCGTACCAAATGATTCACATGGTCCAAGTAATAGTTTTCAGAACATCCTGAGCTCACAAGTTGTAATCACGAGGTCTGCAAGTCACAAACACTTTGGCGTAGATAGTGTTGCCATAGAATTGCATAATTGAGCTCCATTAGAATTTCAACGCATGCGTCTATATTAATCCAGATACATTTGAAAACGTCGCTATTCTTCTTGTACAATCATTTTATTAGTGAACGATCTCGCCACTTACTTGAGTGTCCAAAGCCACTCAATCGCTATTACACATAGTCTAAAATGCAGTTGCACTCATGTTTTTGGCACATTGGCAATTGCAAGTAATTTTTTTGGTCTTCTTGCAGGAATATAATATGAAGATTGAATAAGCATGAATGAGCATGTCATCTTTCCAATTACCTGCATTTTCACATGCAGTCCACAATACAATGCAAAAACACAGTTTTTCTAAATAATCCATTAGGGAGAGCATCTTTAAAAAGCTTTTGCAGGACAAAATGCAGTCTTTGTGTGGACAGAAGGCCAAAAAGATGAGTTTTCAAGCCAAAGACGCCTAGTTGAGTCCTTCAGCTATAAATGGCCACCATTAACTTTCCCAGAAGCTTGTTTCATAAAAACAAACATTTTCATCTTAAGTTTTTTCTTGAAACATAAGTTACGCTTACAGTTTCAACCTACAATTATTAGAATTCAGAGTTATTCTAAAATCGTTCCATTTCTCCGTTATGATTATGTGCTGTCCTACTAAAATATGTGAATCATAGACATATTTGTATGAAAATTTTATATTCTGAATTGAGAGAAGGGAAAAAGAAGGCAACCGTTTATTTTTATGAATCATGTAAGGATGGATTAAAATAATACAACCGGAATAATGTGAGCAGGGTCTTGTGGAGATAAAATACAAAACATTAAGCAACAAGAAGCTGCGATGAGGACAATAACCTTTGTTTTGTCGATGGGTTTAAACATTAAAGCTTTCAGGGACACAGTCATTGATAACAAATTAAACTGCCACATAGCTCAAGTTAAACTCCCTTAGCTAGACAGTAATAAAGCCTGTCTAACAAAGTAGTGAATATAAACTACACAAACACAAAATTATATGTTTTTTTGTAATGTTATTGTACTTTCACACTCGGTGTTTCTTACACAGCAATTCTGTTTGGTGCTGCTAATGGCCAAGATATTACACACTTCAATCACTGCATCTGGACATTGACCTCCAGTTGATTCTAGGTGTTCTTGTGCACTAACCAAATTCTTCCTATTAATGCTCAAACATGATCATTATACCACATCAGCAGCTTAGAGAGGCTGAGAGTTCTGGGAAAACAATCATTTCTCTTAGTTAGACATATAAACATGTATATGCTATTAAGAGAACAAGTTATAGTAAAAATGCTTTGATTTACTATTAATTGGGATTTTTTTATTTATTTTTTATCAGAAGTCATATGCATTTGCATTACCCCCAAAATGATGATAATCAACAATCTTTAACTCATACAGTACTTTGGTTTTCCATTTGGATCAGTTCATCTATATCAACAATGTTATAACCAAGTGCCGGATTTTTGTATGTGTGCTGTCAATATCCTCAAAAGTAATTATTTTATTGTTTACAGAATCAGCGATGTTGTAGTGAAGACACTCAATCAGCGACAACACCAATCATGTATCCACACAGTTTGTTCATCATTCATTACGCCATGTGGCTCATCCAGCTCGCTGTCGTAAATGACTAATCACGAGTAGATGGATGAGGAAAGGAGACTGCTATTTTCAGCAAATCACAAGACCGGGTGGCTTCTGAAAAAAAAAAAGAAAGGAAAGGAGACATTTAAAACCTTAGTAAGGTTACAGAAATCTCCTGAGGTTTGGATAATTTCTGGTATTAATTAATGATTTTTTCCTTTTCATGTTAATGCTAACTGTCAGTAAATAATGTGTGGCAGTTTCCTTCGCTAATGAGAGTCTGGTGAAGTGATGCATCCCCTGAAAAAAAAAACTGTGAGGTATTTTTTACTTGACAACACTGCTATACTTTTTTTTTTTTTTAACATGACAAATTACACCGAATTTAAAGGAGGTGATTTTAGGCCTTAAATTAGACACTGCCATTTCTTTAAAATATAGCTTTAATTAATTTTCACTTTTAGGAATGCATTTAATATTCAAACCAAATGTAGCCCACAGTGCTCATAATTTGGTCAGAAAATCTTCTAATTGTTGAATAAGAAAGGCCTTGCAAATTCTGCCATGGCTCGAGCGAAATCATAATTGGAATGACAACATTTTGCACCTCTCAGCCATGGCCGCATCTGTTTAATCTCTGATGGCTTGTATCTGCTGAATTGGCCTGACTTAATTGCAGTTTCACACTGAGGCAGAATGGCTTTCTTGTTGAATATCTAAGTGGGTCATTGTATGTTTTGTTTTGTGGGGAGCACTACATCACTCGATGGGGTATGTGTCTGTGACAGCCACAGGGTCCCCTGCAGATGATTTATGCAGATAATACTGATGCTAGTAATAATAATAACAATGTTTTATTGGAATAAGAAATGAAAGTGGGTCAGCGCTAACCGACTGGTTCAGTGTCGAACCCAGGCATGTCTTCAGAGGCCAGACGCATAAAGACTCATCCATCAATAACATCCACCTAAATTTAGCATCCTGCTCCTCTGCCCAGGAATGATGGAAGAAATATGGCTTTTGCCTGCAACTGAGGTATTATTCATGAAGGCATACTTTGATTATATAACTTATTTCATAAAACAGTTCGTTCCAGTCTTCGGATTTCCTAGAGTGCTGATATACAGTCCTTTACACTATTTTTGGCTGTCTGCTTGTCTGAGTTTGCACTTCTCAAAAGGCTGTTAATCTGTGCATTAGTGGTGGGATTTTTCCCACTGACCCTTTCTCAAAGTTATATTCGTTATGCCAGTAGGTGGCGACAAGTGACTGACTGGTTTTGGAAATCATTCACTGAAACAAATAATTCTGAACATTGATTCATTCAAGAATGAAACACGTGGTCGTGTCCAAAGTGACATAGTATACACTATCCATTTAAACATTTAGGGTCGTTTCACATTTTGAATTAATTTGATTGCCTAATCCGACACTTAATTTGATCGCTCCCCCTTTTTTTGTTGGGGGGGGGGGGGTCCAAACCACAGTACTTTTGCTTCATCAGAGTGGCAGCTGTTTGCCGGTGTTACTGGAAAACGACTATGCAGAAGACAGCAAAATGAATGTATCCTTGCTCGCTTCATTTTCACACTTGGGATTTTAAAAATTCTGATTAATTTCAAGCGCCAACACAGAATATCTATTTGTCATGACTCATGAGTGTAATGCAAATGTTCGAAAGAACACAGGAGTCACTCTCTGCGAGCAGAAATGAGATGTCAATTCTCTCAGCAACAGCGCATCAGTCACGCTTCATAGGAATAAGAATATATGTGTAAATGCACAGTTTGACCAATTCATATGTCATCATTAGTTTGATCGTGTTCACATCAGAAGCAAATTGTATTGAAGTTTAGATGAATCGTACCCAAGACTAACTTTTTTAGGCAGATTGGGTACGGTTCGCGGGTGCGCACCCAAATTCAGAAAAAAACATTCATACTTCAGTAAATTAAGTGCATTATGCAGGTATTTCAAGTGCACTTCATATTGGTGGAATTTACAGTGTGAACACACTACTCACACTATTTATACTACCAAACAGCATAGAATAGGCATAATTAATTAAATAATTAACTATAAATAATTAACTGCGATACACCTAGTGTCTTTATGAGTGAGTCTTTAAATAATTTACTCAACCAAATAATTTGCCACTACTGTGTGTTGCAGCATTTCTGCCTTGAATTTGTTTTTGTTTTGTTTTGTTTTCTGATTTGGTGGCACAAAAATCAACAGCTGCTTCCTATATTAGTTAATCAATAATAACTTACTTTAACTTACTGTTATATAAATGCAAAGATATAATCATGCTGTTGGTCTGAATATTGTGATGCTACTTCGTTGTAAAGTTTTGGTTAATTTCTAAATTAATGGTTATTATATCTCATTGTCAAGAAGGACGCACTTGAACTTGTTATTGTTATATTTTGTAAGTGTCCATTCACTCCCGAGACACTAAAGATATTTTGGACATATGTTCAATTCCCATTGCATCATGGGTTCTCATAGACTAAAGAGTATCTGCATAGAGTCATTAATAATGGACAAGCTACATTAGATTTGTATTCCCTAGATGTACATTTTTTTTTCTCTTATGAAGGTCAAAGCAGTCATGATGCTCCATTTGACAACTAGTGCAAGACATTCATCTGTCTACAAAAGCCTGTGTGTGTGTGTGTGTGTGTGTGTGTGTGTGTGTGTGTGTGTGTGTGTGTGTGTGTGTGTGTGTGTGTGTGTGATTGCAGGCATGTGCGCAGCGCTTCTGTTAGAAGTAGGATAGCTCGCAGGAGAGCAGCAGGAAGAGACAGGGAGTAAAAGGTGATGACAGACTCGTGAGGATGAAAGGGTCTAACCCTGTTAACAGCCCTACCTAAAGCCTCTAAATAAAAGGAGTGAAAACTAGGTGCCTGACTCAAGGAGGAGCACCACTCTCACTGAACTGGACCAGACAAGCTCAGACAGATGTATCGCCGCACCCTCTCGTTTCATTAAACTGTCATCCCTCTGGCACAGCCCATCAGCTTCTTTGGATTAATTGTGTCTTAAGTTGTTGTCACCGTGAACTGACTAATCTGAGTCATGCATGTGTTATGCTGATAATGAGTGCTTATAAACAGAACCTAGCTGTGGGAGGTGGGAACAGCTAAGGCTACACTCGCATTGGTCGTCTGGGCAGTTGGGCTGCATCGCTCATGAGATCAACAATGGATATTAGAATGAAGCTAAATAATGAAGGTCAACAGGCTCAGAGCACCAGGCACAGAGTGTGAAAAAAAAAACAATTTCGTGAAGCCCAATAGGAAGCTCCATTTAATATGGCACACATGCCCATTGTGTAATAGTCTTAAGCCATCTATCATGCTATGAACTTACTGCTTTGAATACGGCGACACATGTAAAGCTTGTCAAACCCGGCTCTCTGTCTATCCATCTATTTGAAGCCTACGGTGCTGCGGAAACGTGCAAATGGTAAATGGCTGTCTCTTGACATTGTGGTCACGAAATGGTTTCGCTGAAATTGAGTAGGGCCTTTGCAACTCAACAGCAACATCAGAAAAGACAAGTGTAACCTCTAGGGATAGGATGTTGGTAGGCCGCGTGTATTACTGACATCGCTCACCCTTCCTTTGCTTCAACTTGATATTCAGTGGAAAATATTATGCACATAACATTTTATTACAAGCTTTGAGGCATGAATTCTTTCTTTTTTTTTGTATATTATTTTTTTTCATTACCTCATAATACATGATGTACCATAAAGGCGGGAAAGCGCCATAAGGCTTTTTTGATTTCCATCAGTGTTTGGGGCAGGCGTCCACAGCAGCTTTCACAAGTCTGTGTTTAGATGTGTGCAGTACTGCACTCTTTTGTAGCCATGGTAAACATGCTTGGGGGGGAAAAACGAACAAAAGAAAAAAGGAAGAGAACTGGCTCTGAACTGCCTTTTTATAAAACATGAAATTGTTTGTGTTGCACTGGTTCTGCTCCTCTGTGATACGCATTAGGAGTGCTTTACTCAAATAGAACACTCTAAACAAACACTTGTAATGGCAGTATAATATGGCATTTAATGTAAATAATTGTGTACTGTATATATCTTTTCTCTTTCTTTGTCTTTAGTAATGGCTGAATGTGTCAGAGCTGTTTTAGGCGACACCAGAGTATGAACAATTGTGAATTTATGTAAATATTATGAAGGGACTGAGAGATGTGTTTAGAACTTTCCAATGGAAAATAAGATTTAAATAACTAATGAGAAGATGTAAAAAAGATGTTTGTGTCGCATGCCTTTTCTTTGTAAATACTATCAATTTCTAAATGAAAATTTGGTTCTACACCAAATATGTTTCAGTGTAGGCAGTGAAGTGTGATTTTTCAACATACGCTTAATTTTGGATCGAAGTCAAATTATATAAATTCTTTCAAATGTAATGGTGATGAATGATGAATGAAATGCTAAATGGCTGCTATTACAAATTTAAATAATACCAATTTAAAAAAAAAAGTTTTATTTTAAAATGTGCTTTAGATACCAAAAGTCCAGTCCTGTTAATCATGTTAGTAGTACGTTCTGTCTCACTTTAATTTTTATTTTCATTTTCACTTTCATTGTTGTTATTATTATTATTATTAATACAGTATATTTGTTTTATTTGGCTGTCCCGGGTTAATCCTCATGTCACTGCTATATTTCGAGCATGGTGTGTGTGACAAATATTTTATCATCAGCTGCCTGAGTGCATGCATGCGTCTATGCATGCCTCTTTGACAGCAGTATCTGGTCACATGTCCTAACACATTCGTATATCCAGCAACACTTGACTGTGCATGTGCAATCTGTAGCAGCCTGTAGAGGAAAAAACAAAGACTTAACTGGACTTTTGCTTTAGGTGTTCTATACGTGTCAGATAAAACAGTGACTGAATAACCTAAAACCCAAATTACGAAACACATTGTTGTTGTGTTTTTGTCAACAAGGACTGAATAACCCCAAACCCACATTATAAAATGGAATTTTGTTTTGCTGGGCCAAGCACTAAATCTGGATCTTTTGTATATCGGTACTAATGCTGACACTTGCTGTGGGAAGAGTGAATGAAGTTGAGCCTCCTTCAGGTGTAGGTGTGTGTTGACCATGTCTGAGATCCTGTCCTGCTGTTTTCACAGCTTGCTCTAAAACCTATTAATTTAATTTGATGTTGCAGCCTACACTCCTGTCAGGAGAAATATAATTAACAGGGTTTTGTTGCAGGTGTCTGCAACGATCTCTCTTACAGTCTAACTCACACATTTATATAATGAGCAGCCTCCTACATGACAGCTTGTGGTTGTGAATTATGACCATAAACAGCAGCCCTTTGGTTAAACTTCCTCATTGATGTAATGAATATACTCACAGAAACATGGTGGCTTGTGGTCTTGAATTAAACTGCTTGTTTCAGTCCAAAATCTGGTGTGAATAAACAAACAGGACAGGCTTTGTTGAGAGATGTAATCAGGAACACAGCATTATGGCATTGTTTCATGCACTTGAACTGTGATCATTTCCATGTGCCATAATTGCTGTTACTGGCAAGCTGTAAGAAGTGCCCTAAAATTTCTCTATCGACTCCACCCACATATTTTCAAACAAAATGCTTTTGTTTTAGCCTGAGAACTCATGAAGCTGGATCATACTTTTATAGGATTTTATAATGGTAATCAATGATTCCTTCAATCCAAAACAGTCATCATTTAGTTTTATGTGACCATTTTTCAACTTCTTTCCAAACCCCTTTAACCCCCTTCACGTCTCCAGTGTGACATGACTTCATTCATTTTCAATGAGAGCTGGCAACATGAGCAACAACAACCGTTGCCGACATGATATGGCCATGTCCTGCAACATGGCAAAGCTGAGAAAAGTGTACATTTATGGACTTTTAGTATGGTTTCTTGATAATACTTTGCTAGGAGCTTGACAGCATTCTTAATCATGAACTATTATGAGAAAAATAGATCTATGTGACAAATGGCTAAAATATCCCTCTGTTTTTATTTAGTATTCCCTTTATTACTTCAACATACACTCTTAAAAATAAAGGTGCTTCACGATGCCATAGAAGAACCAAATAGTTCCATAAAGAACCTTTAACATCTGCATAACCTTTCTGTTTCACAAAAGGTTCTTTGTGTCGAAAAAAGGAAATAAAGAGATGGTTCTTTAAAGAATCTTTGACCGAATGGTTTTTTGTGGAACCAAAAATGGCTCTTCTATAGCATCGCTGTGAAGAACCTTTTAAGCACCTTTATTTTTAAGAGTGTAACTACATTTCTGGACACCATATAGGCGTAACTGGTTTGTACATGTTTTGGTCCCAGTTTATTTTAGGTGTTGCTAATACCTGTGTACTTACATAGTAACTACAGTTGTACGTAGTATGTAACCACAGAGTATGTACACATTGATACATAGTATCTACAGCTGTAATATTTCTGTAACTACACACAAGTAACAACCCTCAGGATGGTTTGTGTAAGTACAAATGTTTTTTTTTTTTCACTTCACTTTATTTTACAGTTCTGTTCCTCATGTACATACTATGTACTTATTATAGTTATTACAATAACTATGTAATAACTAGGTACTAACCCTGAACCTACCCCTAAATCTAACCCAACCCCATGTAGTTACCTTGTATTACCAGAACTTTCTTAGATAAATACACTGTAAGTACACTATAAGTACATGTTAGTACACGTACTGTAAAATAAAGTGCAACCCTTCACTTAGTACTTGTGTAACAGGGATTATAGAACTACATTTTGAAACAACTATATATATATATAAGAGTAATTGGAATAATTTGATCCAGGAGGTGGAGATGTGTAGGTTTAGGGGTGGAAATGGGATTCAGGGAGTGGAGATGGGTAGGTTTAGGGGGAAATGGGATTCAGGGGGTGGAGATGGGTAGGTTTAGGGGGAAATGGGATTCAGGGGGTGGAGATGGGTAGGTTTAGGGGGAAATGGGATTCAGGGGGTGGAGATGGGTAGGTTTAGGGGGAAATGGGATTCAGGGGGTGGAGATGGGTAGGTTTAGGGGTGGAAATGGGATTCAGGGGGTGGAGATGGGTAGGTTTAGGGGGAAATGGGATTCAGGGGGTGGAGATGGGTAGGTTTAGGGGGAAATGGGATTCAGGGGGTGGAGATGGGTAGGCTTAGGGGGAAATGGGATTCAGGGGGTGGAGATGGGTAGGTTTAGGGGGAAATGGGATTCAGGGGGTGGAGATGGGTAGGTTTAGGGGGAAATGGGATTCAGGGGGTGGAGATGGGTAGGTTTAGGGGAAATGGGATTCAGGGGGTGGAGATGGGTAGGTTTAGGGGTGGAAATGGGATTCAGGGGGTGGAGATGGGTAGGTTTAGGGGGAAATGGGATTCAGGGGGTGGAGATGGGTAGGCTTAGGGGGAAATGGGATTCAGGGGGTGGAGATGGGTAGGTTTAGGGGGAAATGGGATTCAGGGGGTGGAGATGGGTAGGTTTAGGGGTGGAAATGGGATTCAGGGGGTGGAGATGGGTAGGTTTAGGGGGAAATGGGATTCAGGGGGTGGAGATGGGTAGGTTTAGGGGGAAATGGGATTCAGGGGGTGGAGATGGGTAGGTTTAGGGGGAAATGGGATTCAGGGGGTGGAGATGGGTAGGTTTAGGGGGAAATGGGATTCAGGGGGTGGAGATGGGTAGGTTTTAGGGGGGAAATGGGATTCAGGGGGTGGAGATGGGTAGGTTTAGGGGGAAATGGGATTCAGGGGGTGGAGATGGGTAGGCTTAGGGGGAAATGGGATTCAGGGGGTGGAGATGGGTAGGTTTAGGGGGAAATGGGATTCAGGGGGTGGAGATGGGTAGGTTTAGGGGTGGAAATGGGATTCAGGGGGTGGAGATGGGTAGGTTTAGGGGGAAATGGGATTCAGGGGGTGGAGATGGGTAGGTTTAGGGATATGTAAAGTGGGAGGAGTTGGATCTTGAGTTGGTGCACCACTGTAATACCAGTGTACTCACATGGTGACTCCTCAGGAACTGTCCACTCAATATAAAGTTTACCATTCTGGACACCAACCACAATTTATATGTAAAGCCTAACTTACTGGCTGCTGCTGTATAACATCTGAGTAATTACATGATACATCTAAAATAAAGTGTAACACTTTCATTACCAAAAAATTTTGTTCCCAATGTCCTGTTACACATTTGTACTTACACACACCATTCAGTAGGTTGTTACGTGTTTAGTTACTTAAACATTACAGCTGTAGATCCTATGTACCAATGTGTATTTACACTGTGGTTACATACTACATACACATCTAGTTACTATTTAAGTACACAGGTATTACAGACACTATATAATGTGGGACTCATGTTGTTGTTTATTTTATTTTATTTTTTATTTACATTTATTTGTATACTTTTATAAAGCTCATTTATAAAGCACTCAGATTTGAGTGTGTACGCTTAAATCTTTGACGTCTTGACGATCTTTAGCGTCACGATAGGGTACGAGCAGACGCACAGACTTTTGCACTTATTCGAGTACTGCAGGTTTTATAAATATAAGCTGTTCGTGCAGCTCTCTGTTCTAAATTAAATGATTTGGATGATCTTTCACATGTTAATGACATTAATTAGGAGTAATTTACAAGGCAGAAACCATTAATTTGCATGCAAGTTCAAGATCATTTGCGATTCATAGATTTCACATCTGAAAGAGAGGCGTACTTAGGTTTTCTGTACATATGTTCATTTTATGAATCACATGTACGCATATTTGAGAGATGATCAATTTGAGGGTCATCATTTTATGAATGAGGTCCAAGAACATACAATTCAGAACGTACTTTTCACCACATCATAATCATATTAAATGTTTCCACCTATAGTCCCTGATAGCTTGTTCGATATTGCAGAAAAGCTACCATGCCAAGAAACTTTTGACTAAAACGTTTTAGTTTCAGTAAAATGTATTCATTAATTAATTTGTTTTTTATTTAATTTTACTAAACAAATTCTCTGTTAAGTCTGTTATTGGTAAGGTTATAACTTTGGTTGGTTTTATTTTACGTTAGATTTCATAAAATAAATAATTACAAGTGTTTGTAAAAGGTAAATAAGAGGTAAAATTCTCATTCAAATTTTACATGGGTTTGAATCAGATTCAGTTAGATGGTCAATTTACACCCAGATGGTGTAAATAAAACCTGGGGAAAATTGAGCAATGGGAACAGTTTAACATTAGAAGCCATATTTTTTGATCCATTTTCACAGAAACATTCTTATAATTAAAATGATAGGAAACATCCTGAAATTATTTTAGATCATTTCATTGTACTTCTGCCTCTTTTTCCCTTATTTTGAGACCCATATAAGTTTAAAAAAGGCTCATCTTGCCCCATTCTCACCCTATGCTTGAACAAAGCCTAAAATGCAATTATTCACTTCATTTTATAATTAATTTCAAAATCAAACCAGCTTATCAGTACATCATCAACATTTTTGCATAAACCCCATCCAGTACCACATCAGGATTTTTTTTTACCAGCTGTTGTGATAATGCATTGTGCAAACATCTAGCACTGCTTGTCACATCACATAGACATTTGCATAGATTACAGGTGAAAAAGACAGCTTTGATATGATAACGAGTGTGTGTCACTTTCTCAGACATTCAGTAAGTGTCCCTCGTGTGGCTTGCAGCTGGGGTGGGCCAAGCCCCCGTATCGTTCCCATCAGTACATTACATATATGTTCATTTCCAGTTCCCCTCTAATTTGCGTTTCTCTTTGTATCTAGGAAATTCAATCCAAATTTCGGGAGACAGCCATCATGTTGGTAATTACGCTGAAGTCTGGACGTAATTAATTTTATTGGACCAGTTAATCGATTCCTGATGAAAAGGGAGATTAAACTGATAGCTCTCCTCTCCAGTCTTAGGGGCTCCTCCCTCCCTTATTCGGGCACGCACACACGCTTTGGCTAAGCCATTACTCCTAAATGAATCTGTAGCGTGTCGCTGGCTGTGAGCCAGGGCAGATAAAATGCTCCGACTGTCTCAGTCCCAGCAGTCACGGCTTGATCTTTCGGAGAGCGACCCAATAGTGTGACTGTCAATGGTTGAATTCTTCATGCACAATGTCTAAACAGATGTGGTACATCTATTAATCAGGTGCAGGCATCAATGTGCATTGCTCATAGTTTGATGCGGGTCATAATTTAGTTATCAGGTGAACTGTGTAATTTTTCATGAGCTCTATAGCGAAGCAATATTGTGCTCCATTCAGTCTTTTCACGTTGACTATGTGAACTAATTGCCAAAAGCGGTGATAATAAGGCCCCTAATGTGATAACATACAAATTAAACTTATCGCTCTAAATGATGAAGCACAAAGAGTCGGGAGCGAGCGAGCTAAATCAATTTAGTAAGAGTAGCGTGTTTGGGAAAAGGATGGAAAATGACAAGGGAGATCACGGCGGCTGCTGTTGGGGAAGTGCAGATCCTGGGCGAATGTGAATAAATCCGGCAGCTTGGTTTAATGATGAGAGACAGCGTTCCGAGTGCCTTCTGGCAGTTTTGTATTACCTGCTAAAATGAGCTGACATTTGCATTTGAAAATCCTCCCTCCTGAAAAGATGCAATTAATTCTCAACACCTAATGGTATTTGCTTGGCAAATCTGTGGCACGTCACGCTCAAATTTAAGCCCTCTGTTGAGTATCTTGGCAGTAAATTTGCTCTGAACAAGTTTCCTGTCCAATCTTCCAATCTAGCCACATTGGAGCTCCTCGCAGACCTTGCCGCACCTTTTGTGGAGGCAGTACCCAAGATTTGATATTCCATGTTTGTCATTCTCATTGGAGGACTTTATATATTAGTTCCATTGTCAGGCTGTTTCTCCAGGCACAGGAGGTGATTCTTGGCCAGATTTAGCTACACAGAGAAATGATGAAATAGCTGTGACATGTCAAGATGTTTCAGTATTCTTGTAAACATCTGCTATCAGACAATACAATGTCTGGCGTGCAGCCTGGTTGTTTTCAGGGTTTCGAAAATGGAGACGGCAATTCACCATCAGTCCATGTTGAAATGCCTGTACGATGCCTTTTACTTAATGCACTCGATACGTTCAGCTGCTTAGCAATATTATATGAGTGGAAAACAGTATTTAGTAAAGCCTGAACAGATTGTTCTACAGACCTCATTGGATGAAAGAAAATGATGAGACTTTCATAGACAATTTCTGAATCATTTTTAAATAGAGAAACTTTGAGAAATGCCATATCTCAGTAGCACAGACAGTCAACCATTAGCTTGTCATGCACAAAAACTTCACACAATTTCTCTTCATTTTGCTTAAACAGTATGTGGAAGTAGAAACATCAGAGACTTCTTTTGACATGAGAACTGTAAATGCAGTGTTCAAATACACTTGCGCAAGTTGGGAGGTTGTACAACGTTACAAAATAGAATCAGGGATGAAATCGTTATCCTAAATGGCCATTATAATTTGATTGATGTACTCAAAACTACACTTTTGTATTATTATTGATAGCATATGTTTTATGAATATTTATTTAATCAATAATTACAATTATTTGCTGTTTGACTATAAATGCATTTATTTGTTTGTTTATTTTACTTTTTAGAACTAATGTATGGAATCTGGGAATACTGATGTAAAGAATTATAATTTTTTTAAGTGTGTTTGATTATCAAAACAAATTCATACACTAAATTTAAATGGATGCTTACATTTCCAATAATGCACAGCCCACCAACACATTTTCACTCCGGCCCAATCCCAATTCTATTTTATACCCCTTCCCCTTCCCCTACCCCTTCCCTTTGTCCCTTAAAACAAAGTGTCAAGGGGTAGGGGTGAAAATATTCCCCTAAGGATTGGGACACGTCATCATTCGTCTTCTAGCTCTTACAATACACACATATACTGGTGTGCATTAGAGCCTTTAATTATCGTTTTGTATTAATTAGCTGGTTACTGACACACACACACACACATATCGTAAATCGCGCAGCTCACACATCCAGGAGAAAATAAACTTGTCAAAGTTGCCCCACGACTTTTATTAAATACAGTTTAAATACTGAATCGCTACATTATATTTTCCAGCGACGAGAGGATACAATCGCTGTTTTTAAGTAAACTCACTCTAAAAAGATAAACGCACAGACGCGCATACACGCAACTTCCATTTCTCTCTCTTTCTCTCTCAAATAGGCAATATTTGAGAAAATGGTTTAGCGATTTCTAATTATTGGGGTGATTAGCCCCTATCAAGGTCTATGTCGGTTATCGCCATGATCAGACATATGCTGTGCACTATCATGCAGTCTGTAATGATGTGACATCAGCAAATATTAGCGATTTTTTGCAAACTTTTCTTTGAGTAACATGACCGTTAATATGAACTCACAATTGAATGTGACATAAAACAAATGATTACTTTTCGTTAAAATCTTTATTTATGCCAAAAAGCTTACATTTATGTGTCTTTTTGTTCGCTGTAGCAGCCATGTTGCCGAGATAATTCATACCCCTTAATTTGAAGTGTGGTCCCATATATTTTCGTTTGAAGGGCTATCTGGCCCTTCCCCTTATCCCTACCCCTCCAACTAAAAGATAATTGAGACACCAGGGGGGTACAGAGGGGTAGGGGAAAGGGGAAGGGCTAAGGGGTAGAATTGGGATTGGGCCTCCCAGTGAGATGCACTGTTTCTGATGCACTGGATACCCTTTTATTGTTCTTTTTTTTTTTTTTTTAGGTGCAGGGAACTTCATTGATTTTAATTGTCAGCCTTATGCATCAGATCCATTTTTAATTTTTTGCATGCATTTGTACAGGTAGAAATTATTATAATTTTTAAACCCATATATGTATATAGTGATTGTGTTTGGCTCTGTTCCTCACATAAATCAATTGTTTAGCCTTGAAAGATTTTAAATGTGTCATTTTTGAATAAAGTGTGTCTACTGTAGTTGCATCTGCCTGTTATATCCTGTGTTTTATTTTTATGTTTGGGGTTATGGGGTAGGGTTAGGTGCTCAGAAATGTCTAAATAGTGTAAGCAAATGTACATTTTTCATGGATGTTCAAATTGAAAGAATATTATATCATAATGACAGTATTATTCATTGAATTTCTTGATTAATTTCTTGACCTTCACCACCAAAGGTTTTCAGTTTGAAAGCAATGGGGTTCCCCGCACCTTGAAAAATTACCTTAAAGGGGTATCTAGTGCATTAAAAAGTGATGCCAATGAATCCTTGCCAAGTGTCCAAATGTGATTTGGGAGTGAGAATGTGGGATAGGAAGAAACAACAGGACTCTTTGTGACTAATGTTAATTTGCACAGTATAAGTTGTAGTTTTCCAAAACAAATGTAATTTATAGTAGAAAAACATAACACAATATCACACAAAAATCACTGACACTGAAGCAAAAAACAGTGTTATTTAAAATAGACAAACTATTACGTAATGTCAACAAGTGCTGGATAGCGTTAAACAGTTAAATATGAAGCACAGTTATTGTACTGAGTATTATTATTGCAATCTTTTTTTTCATGCAGAAGCATGTTCTTCCTCTTCTCTAACAATGGAAGTGTGCTGTCTTAATCTGTTTAGAGCTCAGCTGCAAATAAAAACAGCTCTGTAGAACAACTGTCAGTACTATATATGTGAACACTGCTGCACTCATGTTTTTCTCTCAGCGTCATGAAAAGCAGGACTTATATAGTAGTTCTTAATAAAGTCAACGAAAGGGGCAGGATAGAATTATGGGACATTTCTGACTCCTTGGCTGTAACAGCGCCAAAAAGTTGTCAAGCTGATATCGATGGCAAAGGTGCCCACAAGAACTATGAATAGCAAATAGATTTCTGCATTTATACTCTGAATCTGAATTACTCCTGGCAGGATGAGGTTGCAAAAATCACATCTACGGCTATCTTTGTCCTGGGTTGTAAGCATGACTCTGATCTGTAATCCTGCCAATCCATATTCATGCATCATTCAGCCAGGTTCTATCAAGACGAATTCTATTACCAGAGCCAAGCAAGCAGAGCCTCAGTAATGCATTTAGATAGATCATTATTATGTTTAAAACTTTAATATTTAAGATTGTAATAGCAGCTATGTTACATTTAAGCCTGAACAGTGATTATCTTGAAGTGTCTCCTACCATGGCTATATTGTATGGTTAAATGCATGTCCTGCAAATAAAACACATTCATGGGTAAATGGCATGGTGAAAATGCATAAATGTGCTAAAAAAATAAAATAAATAAATAAATAAATATATATATTTGGATGGCTGAATGGATTCGAAAATGGTCAAACTCAACTGTTTAACTCTAGGGGAGTTGGAAAATTGGCCTATTTTCAAAAATAGTGGAGTGTTCCTTTAAAATGATGTTTAAGTATACTTGACTTTGCTCTAAATTTAGCATCTGAAAGTTGCGAATGGTGGTCAGTTTTTGTGTAAATGTATATTTCTGACTAACTTTTTGTAGTTTTGATGTTAGTTCTAGTGACAAATCAGTATTAAAGTATTTAAATATTTCTTTAGTTATCAAAAAACTCGTTCTATTTTGTTGTAGATCATTAAACTGTTACGCTGCCTCAGAAGTCTGTCCAAAATCAGTTTTATGAGGTGCCTTCATGCAAAAACGCTTCCTGCAAAGTCATTGCCTCATACGGCAGCGAGGCAGCAAGTCAGCTGCCTAAGTTTTTGGATGCAGCAATAATCTTACATGATCAACAGACAAAAAACAGCATCATAACTCTAACATCATAGAACAAATTGTTGACCCCTAAAGAAGTAATAATGATTGTCAATCTTTGGGGTGTTGATCGACTCCATCTACCTTTCATTCTGAATCCAATTCATAGACTTTTTCCAGCTTTTTGTTTAAACTGTTGTTTAATTGTTTAATGAACTTACCCACACCCAAGTGTTTATAAAAAAGAATGCATGAAGCTAGAATAAAATCTTATTGTTTACAAGCAGATACCCTGTTCTTTCTTTTTGACGTTTTGAATGTTCAGATTTTCATCTAAAACATATATACTAAATAATAAATAGGGACATAGTAGAATACATTATGTAAAGTTCACTTAAAGAAATCTTTTAAGTATACTTGCAGTATAAAATTAATGAACAAGTAGTTTACTGAGACTATACATCAAAGTGTACTAACTTCCACTTTTGGTGTAGTTTCAGTACAAACTAAAAACATAGAGGTAAACTAGTTGTGTACTAAAAGTTTGCTACTTTTATACTTAAAGTATACTTACAAGTGTACTTTTATTTACTATACATTTGGCCAATGTAGTCCTCAGGATTACTGAAATAGTCCACTTACAAGTGTACTAGTGCACTGATATTTGCATACTTACTACATAAAGTATGTCTATACTTAAAAATATACTTGAACTACTTTAATAAAAAAGTAAGAAAAAAAGAAAACCTTATATATACACTTTTTTGGTAAGTGTACTTCTGACCTCACTCATTCAACGTATTGATTTAAGGATAATCTTGTAATATATTGATGTAAAGATACAAACAAAAAGAAAACATATTCCATTAGTTTTGGTTAAATTCATGAAGTTGATTAAATATTACATTGCATCAAGGTTCATGGGGTTCATGAAAGAACTGCAGGGAGTTTGTGAGTTAAATGAAAAGCTTAGAATCAAATTATAAGAGTGTAAAAAAACAAAATAATTATTAATTATAGTATTGCCTTAAAATCTTAAGGGTGCTTCACATTAATAAATTATGTGAAAGAGGTTCAGCTGAAAAAAAAAACATAAATAAATAAAGTTTTGGGAATCCCTGCATTGCATGTTAATTAGAAAAATTGTGAATTTAGAAAGGACAGTTTAGTTAAAAGATGAAAAATAAGAATAAGAATATATGAATGTATAATGGTGTGATTAGTATGCAATCAAGTAATCAATTAAAACATAACTCTAATAACAAGTATTTTAAAATGTAATATGATCTAATGACAAGATTCAATTTTATTTATTTCCAGGTGTATTCAGTTACTGGCAGAAATCCATGGTTCTTACTAGTGCCCATATATGTGTACACAGTATTAATAATTATTGGTAATTCGTTGATAAAAAGGTTAAATTATCTGATTTAATGATACCCTATTAATCTTGACACACAGGTCTGTGTCTCAATCATACACTTTTAGAGTACGTCTCATTGACCCTCAAACTAGCGGTTCTTCTGTCATTTGTGCTGTTGGTCAGTCTGCTGCAGATCTTCAGATCTGTGTTAAATATTTCTCCAACAGCTCACCATTTGAGCTCTGACTCATTCGTGACCTCAAGCAGAAACTCTGTCATCTCTGCAAGACGAGCTTGAGTCATGACAATGAAGAATCACACAAACACACATGCACAGTATTTTTGGATCACCCAGCTATAGCATGAGCCTTTGTTATGCGCTCCAATTCTATTGTGTAGGTGGCTTGCTTTTTGATTGCTTAGGTGTTTTTTCCCCCTTGTCTTCTATAAAGCAATTTGTCAAGAGTGTGTGATAGAACTGTTTATGAATAGCAGATCAAATTAGTGTAATCAACCTTGTGGTTGCAACTCTTCCATTTGTATTCATACGGTGGTTTATCTGTCGCTCACTGGGATGTGGCAGTGCTGCAAGGTTTGAAGTTCTCATGAATGACAAAGCATGCTTTATTTGTGACTTAAACACTGTTAAGCTAAAGCCACAATCATGTCTCAAAAGCATATAGTATAGCACTGTTTTGGTTTAATAGCTTTTACACAATCTTCTTTATTTCCAAACACCAATTTGTGTGATTAGAGTAATTTAAGAGTTCCAGATGAATGAAAAGTAAAACCGTGCAGTAACTAGCATTTTGCAGTGGGTTTTTATTTATATTTTTTTCTGGAAACAAGAAGCTCATACATAATTACAGATAAAAAGGGCCATCATAAACATGGTGTGGTCTGTTTTACTTAATATGCTTCCAGGGAAAAAATATGAATAATGCATTACAGTTTTTCTATTTCTCTTTGTCTTAAGGTACCGATAGATAATTCAATTACTTTTTGAAGAAACCAGACCCAAATAATGCAATTAGATTTTTAAGCCACACAGAATACAAAACCTGTCATAACGTTGTAATGCTGTGTGAGATCATATCAAATGCAAGTCCATCGCAAAGTCTATTCTGAGAAAACTCTGAAACATTATGGAATTAATCAGTCAATCGATGCACCTAGCTATTGAGGTGCAAGACACACAGGCAGCTCTCATTGCACATACATCTGAAGCCTGCAGAGATGAATGAATTGTGAAAGTCAGCTTTGTTTTGTCATATTGAGCAGTGGTTTTTTTTTTTTTTTTTGTTTTTTGAAAAAGCGCAGGCGTGAATTGAAAATCTGCAACAGTAGGGGGTGGAAACCAGAAAAGGCACAAGTTGTAAGAGCAGAGGCTGTGGGCCACAGGGATGTGTAATCCTTGTGACACTAAGCAAATGTTAACCAGAAATTCTATGAATTAATTAGATTTAAAAATCCCTATGATAGAACATATAATCTTATATTAATACTCTGATAATGAAGTAGGGGTGACAAAGAATGAAAAGTTTATTTGCAAAAACAGATAACTCTAATTAATTAATTAAAATAAATACGTTTTTTTGTGTGTGTGTTCTCATGTTTTATTGTGTCAGCTAGCTGTATTTTTGTAGTTATTACTATTTAACCAAAACAACCCAACTGCAGTTTGATTGATATTAACTGAAATTCAGGATAAAAAAAAAAAGAATAAAAAATATAAATAAACAGATATGATTATATATATATATATATATATATATATATATATATATATATATATATATATATATATATATATATATATATATATATATATATATATATATATATATATATTAGGGCTGTCAAAAATAATTAGTTAATTAGTTAATTAGTTGTTTGTCGTTAATTACGTCAAATTTTTTAACGCATTTCACGCATGCTCAGTGTGACAAATTATTCAGGTCAGGAAAGTCTCGTCGATCTCTGAATTCTCAAGATAGTAAAAAACAGCGGCGAGGACTGTGACGAAAACACAGAAGAAGCTTAAGGTTTTACCCCAGTTACTCTCAAATACATTCATGCCAAGCTCGATAAACAGAGACGACTTTGGTAGTTGATACCCTGCTGGAGCTTCTTCCTGTTATAGCGTCCTGTGTTTCACACTGCCCATGCGCAGAACGCATACATGCAATGCAGTGAAAATTACAGCTGTTTGGAAAAGCATATGCATTTTTACTTGGTTTTCATGCCACTTGAAGCCTTCAGAACGAGAAAATATCGATCCTAAAGTATTGTGGCAGAGCAAATGAACACCTCCCAAAAACAAGAGTGCCCAGAGTGCAGAAGGCGCATGTTTGTGTTTCTGAGTTCATTTTTTCGAGTTTCTCTATGCATAATTTCATAGATATGTGGCTATATTTAACCACTGGTTCACCTAAAACTCTTACACAATCTGTAGTTAAATGGCATGGTTTGATATAGTGCACAGGTAAATTTGATCTATGTAAATGTTAAACTTTTGAAATTCAGAAAAAAAGAACCACATATTGATGAATCAATACATGAAAATTATGTATCTGTGTCCTGTTATTTATCTTTTGGTATGCATTTCAGAAAAAAATGGTTACAATTAAGGTGTAATTGCAAATAGTGATTAATCATGATTAATCCACTGAAAATTCTGATTAATTTGATTAAAATGTTTAATCATTTGACAGCCCTAATATATATATATATATATATATATATATATATATATATATATATATATATATATATATATATATATATATATACAGTGTATCAAAAACAATCATTACTTAAAGTTTTAAATTAAAGTATTAATCAAAAATTAAAGTTGCAATAAAAGTATTAATTTAGCTCAAATATTATATATATATATATATATATATATATATATATATATATATTAGGGGTGTAACGGTTCACAAAATTCACGGTTCGGTTCGATACGATACACTGATGTCACGGTTCGGTTCGGTTCGATACGTTTTAGATACAGCAAAATGTAAAAACATCTCAACTTTTCAGAATGCCGCAAGCGCACCGCGGGTCATGTGACAAGAACTAACCAATCAGCTTCATCCTTTCCCGTAACAACGTTGAGAGCTCAGCCAAGATGAAGGATCAGCTGATCATAGTTGTATATGGATTGCAATTTTGAAATAAATTTAGTAGCAGAGCTACTGCAAGCGATTTTTAGAGCTGCAAATCCATTTATCCTTCGCTGAAATTTCCGCGTCTCATGGAGAGAGCACGTCATTGTTGCTTAGCAAAGACAGACGCCTCATGAGCGCTTCTGCCCGAGCGCTTTGGAAAGGAGGAGAAAGACGCGCTTAGCGTTTTCCATGCATTTTTAGGCACGATATGTGAACGGCCCCTAAGGCGCTCGCTCACTCAGCACGCGCTGAAGGCTCGTTGCAAAATGTCGAATGCATTTAACAGACCAGAAATATAAGATCCTAAAATAACCAACAGGTCTGGTGTTTGGGTTGGATTCCCTGTAAGCTATAGTGTCTAAATGCTGCAGGGATAGTTTGCTGCGTGCATGTTTCTCCTTTTTTTCGTCTTTTCCCAGATAGTACTTGACGCATATATCCCAGATATTCCCGCTGGTGTTTTTTTTTTTTTTTTTTGTATTCCCGCTGGTGTACCCTGTCATGTTGCAGATGCGACATACCGTTGTTTTTTTATCCACCACTCTCTTGCCATCACCATTATAGCTTAAAGGGAATCCAAAGTGCACCCAAACACCAGACCTGTTGGTTACTGGAGGATCTTCTTTTTTCTGGTATGTTAAACACATTGGCTATTTTGCAACGAGCCTTCAGCGCGTACTGAGTGAGCGAGCGCCTGCTGAGTAGCCTAACATAAACATATAAGATGGTGTTTTTTTTCTTCTTCGGGAGTGTCAGGGGCGTTGCCTGTTACGTTGTTTGGGTTATTGGGCTACCTTGTTGAACGCATATCATTATATTTCTCTCTCTCTTTTTTTTTTTTTTTTTTCAAATATAATTAAATACTCCAACGAACCGTTCGGTATACATAATGCGTACCGCGTACCGAACCGAAAGCGTCGTACCGAACGGTTCAATACGAATACGCGTATCGTTACACCCCTAATATATATATAATATTTGAGCTAAATTAATACTGTTATTGCAACTTTAATCAAAATCACAATTTTCATTTAAGTAATGATTGTTTTTGATATATATATATATATATATATATATATATATATATATATATATATATATATATATATATATATATATATATATATATATATATATATATATATTGTATATCAACTTTTGGTTTAAAATGATGTGTTTATTTTATTATTCTTTTTTTATGAATATACTTAAATGTATTAGTAAACTTTTAAAAATGTATTAGTCTGTATGTAGAAACATTATCTATAAATGTCCTAAAATTCCTGTTCAGTTATTGTTCACTGCTTAAGATATCTACTGCATAAATTCAACATTATTGTAAAGTGAAGCAATACAGTCTGGTAAGAAAAGCTGCAGCAGAGTGCAATACCCTCCTTAACACATGCCAATCATCTCAATTATTATTTATACTGATATGATCGGATAATGCTCATGAAAAGATTTGTTCTTTGTTCTGTACAACATTTTCACTTGACCCTTAAATTTGTTCCACTAGACAGTGAACCAAAAGGCTAGTGTGCAGTACTTTAACTAGAGGGATGCTTAATTCTCATGGGAGAATTCGTCTACCATGACAGCTTATGTACTGCAGCTGACAAACTCACGTCTTGCCCTGCACATCGTTTGAGGTCTCAGCACCACTGTGATGGATCCTGTTTTTCACTGATCAAGAGTCAGAATGTGAGGGAGGCGAGCAAGCAGCTGAGCTGAGGAGCCAGACCACAGATCCCTTCTGAATCTTCAATAGAATAATATTTTCCTTGACAGCCTACTGTTAATGTCCAACAGGAAGTCATCCATTTTAACATCATGAAGCAAATTAAGCATATGTCAATATATGCATTTTTTTTTTCTACAAAATGTCTCGATTCAAAATCAACTGTGGATGAGATCTTTTAAAGGAATATTAGATGAATTTGTTTCTCCACTGGAAGAGTTTTCTAAAAATGTAGCATAACATGACTTTCTCACCAATGAATCCTCTGCAGTGAATGGGTGCCATCAGAACAGTCCAGTCCAGTCCAGTCCAGACTGCTGATAAATACATCACAATAATCCATAATAATGCTTCTATCAACATATGTTTAGAAGAGTTTTGGACTGTTTTACTTGTAAACAGGACTTGATCTATATATATATATATATATATATATATAAAGAAGCTATAATAGTCATAGGACTTTTTAGATGGAAGCAAGGGATTGAAGTTAAAACATTCTAATGAATTTCTTTATTACAAAGCTTTTCACTTCACAAGACATGTGGATCACTTATTATTGATGCTTTTATCAGCTGTTTGAATTCTCACTCTGATGGCAACCATTCACTGCAGGGGATCCATTTGTGAGCAAGTAATGCTAAATTTCACCCAAATCTCTTCCAATGAAGAAACAAATTCATACATATTGAGTGGCCTGGGGGTGCATAAGTTTTCAGCAAATGTTCAATTGCGGGTGATTATTCCTTTAAAGCTCTTTAAAGGGAAAGTTCATTCTAAAATGAAAATTCTGCCATTATTTACTGTTACCCTCATTTCATTCCAAACATGCATGACTTTTTTTTTTTTAGTTTTTTTTTTTGTTTTATTCATTGTGTGGCCAAAAACATTTGCATTCTGCAAAGAAAAAGAAATGCATTAATTAAGGTACGTAAATGATGACACAATTGTCATTTTTGAAAAATCCCAATGGAAAGATGATGGTGCCACATTAATCATAATAATAAAAAAACTTCATGGTTTTTGTTTGGTAGCAAGCGAATTCCTGCTGTCTAGAGCATGCTCCATTCACTTGTTGTGCCCCATGCTCTATACAGCAGTCTGCTGAAAGAGAGAAAAACACTGCATATGAAGGAAAGGAGCTGAAGAACAGGAGGGAGACGGCTCTCGAGAGCAGGAGAAAAGGAGGGGGGTGTAAAGAAAACGGGAGGGACACAAACAACAGAGTGAGATCGCCCCTGGCCCCCTCCAAGCTCTCGCTGGCATCTCACGCTTCATTAGTTTTCAACCATTATGAACAATATTTGTCATCTTCTTTGCCCCCTGGAGCTGTTAGTTTACAAGCCACCTGATAGAAATAAGTACAAGACTTCACATGGAATTACATGTGCCTCGCTTTTCTCCCTTCTCCAAAGGCCATTTCTCTGTTTCCCCCATTTTTTACGTTTTGTCTTCGGCATGAATATTTCTTTGAGGGGATTTGGAGCATTTGCCCGCGTGGTCTCCAGGGGCAACGTATCCTGAGCTGCACTGTGAGCTCTGCAGCGGGGGGATGCGGCGGCCCCTTCGCAGCTCAATTACAGTATAATCTCTCTAATTAAAAGTGTAACCAGCATGAAAATCATCTCAGCTAAGGGTCAGACAGACAAACACCAACCGCTTCTTTGCTGGTGCCACATCAGTATAATAAGCGACACGTTGGCCAAATCTCACCACTGACATTTCTCCAGCGCTATTCATTAGCCTGCATCAAAATTCCACCCACAAAAGAGGCTAACGGAGCGTAAAATGCCTTAAAACATAATTGATTTCATATATAACCTGTAAAAGGAACTCCATCCCAAGCCCTGAGTTTCTCATGTAATGTGCCGTCCTGTAAGATTGAGTGATGCAATGTGCGTGAGCTAACAGATGGAAACCAACTGTTCTCTGTATTTACTCCCTAAGCCTGAACGTATCAGATGATCAATAAGACAGAAAAGCCATTATTATCATATCACAGTTCATAAGATTATGCTCTTCAGGATAATATCTTCTGCCTCTGCAAATTGATTGAGGAAATCTATTAGACTTGTCGCTTGGAGCTGCTATGAACTTATGAAAATGTATCTATTGGAATAGCAGCTTATCCTCTGGGGTTTGAGCGCCATCTTCCAATGCGGTGACACTTACTTGATTTACTCTGCACGCTCGCTGTTGATTCGGCGTGTGAGGCGTTTTAAGAGATGTCTTTACTAGCTCCATCTGCAAAATCACACTGCAAACTATATTTTTCAGGATGGATGTTATTTCTCTACTGGACTAAATCTGATTTTAAGTGGGGGAGGGGGGCAAATGTGTAATTTTAAAATGAAGGACTATAATCTGGTAGTCTATCACATATAGATGCACATTTTCTTAACAAAGCTCTGAAGGAGATGGGGAGCAAATTAGCAAGAATTTAACAAGATAAAGCACTCTTGGAAAACCATTGGTGTGGAATTGAAATTGTCCTATTAGCAAGCTGAATAGTCCTCAGATTTCCAATCAAAATGGCTTATACGTAAATGCAACAGTTCCAGAGAGAGAAGGAATAATGTAAAATTCATGATGTACAGATCAGAAGACACATTAGGTTTTAATCTTCTGTTCCGCCACACAGCTATTGCTTTTATTCATGTTATATTTTGTTGAGGATTTAAAAGCTGTTCACCTTAAATGTCTGTTTCTGTGCCGCATGAAAACTGGGCCTCATTTCACACGTCTCTATTGTATATGTATTTGTATTTCAAATAAATTATGAGTCACCTTGTCATCATACCGCAGCTTTTTTTCATAACATGTTTGCTATACGCAATGCTAAGATGCTAAATTTCAAAACACAGTCACTAAGAAAGTACTGTGGTTTTGAAAGCATTACTCATTTTAAGATTCGTTTGTTTGCATGTCATAGCACAAAGAATACATTTTGAAATGAAATGTCAGAATAAAATTGACACTGAAAGATGATGCCCTGCCAACACGTGTAGACCTGATGCAGCAACTTTTCCAACAAACAGAACTAAAGCACCTGTGCCAGCTTTCTGTGACAATAGGGCAGCTTGTGAAAAGATTTCATTTTCACAAGTTGGGTGAGTCATCACCTGGAGGGTCCTGAGTGCCGCAGAGCAGATAAAGTCCCAACCGTTACAGATGGGCTTTAAAGGAGTGTATGAAACCCCACAGCAGGCGAGCTGCTGGGTTCTGCAGGAGACTCGCTTTTATCCACAGTATTCCTGCGGCCCTTGATACTTGCACGAATTATGACCGCAACCTGTAAACAATCAGTGATTAAAAACAAGCTACACAAAAAAATAAGTATTTGTGAAACTGGGGTACACGTGAAATCAAGTGTGAAATGAGGTGAAATTATTCTTATTCCACCACTGAAAGATGAATAACCCGAAAAAGAAAAGCTGTTCATGCTCACAAAAAAAAAAAAAAAAAATAGTTACAAGTACATTTTCTCTAATTGGCATGATTAGCCAAACCCTCCATGAAAACACAAAACAAACACTGAAAATTAATAGAAGAACACAAATTATACACACAAAGAAAGGTGATTTTTAGGCACCAACATGTACAGCTTCTACAGGCTTCTCCCAGAGTTGTCTAACTTCAGGTGTTATTATCATGAATGTTTTTTTTTTTTTTTTTTGATTAACGTTTAAGACCTTTCAGCTCTTTCATGGATGCTGGCTTTGTGAAGCTCTCTTTGGACTTCAAGGTGAATATTGAAGTTTGCTGTCACTTTGCTGCAGTAGTTCTGTTTTGTTTGGACACAATCCTTCTTATTGATCAAGAGTCCCTATCATTCACTTTCAGTTTTCGCCCACTATTCCTATTTGATGATGAAGTTTTGCAATGCTTTGTATCATGTCATGACCATAGAGATTTGTTCTTAAAACACCACCAAAAAACGGAGCTGTTAAGGTTACAGACACTTTTTGGAAGTCTATCAAGACAAAATTTTGCAAATGTGTTTTTTTTCTTATATTTAATACATCAGGATTTATGGCCCATGTAGAGAGATTAGCTCATTCATACATTTAATAAACAATAATCTTAATATGCAAATTGGTGCCAGAAGATTTAATTCTATAATGTAAATCTATTTACATAAAATGCATATAAATATCAGCTATCACTCTATATCACCCAATAATATGTCTTGACAAGATGATATTTATATGCTCAGTTATACAATTAAAGCTCTATGGTTTTAATTGTAGAAGGCAAAACTGCAATGCAGTCTGATACTTTACATTTTACAGTTTTCCATTTGGGTTCTCATTTGGAAATTCATGTATCAAATATGATACAACAGGCTTTACAAGGTTAAATATTTAAAAGCTATAAGCATTAAATTTAGAGTATCTACCATCAAGCATCAAAATATTGTGATATGCTCTGTTGCATTGAAACTGGAAAGGTCTGCAATATTTTTGAACACAGTATGTAGGCTTGCTCGTAATATTGTTCACGACAAGCTCGTAGAGCATGTCCTCGTAATTCTGTTCTCCACAACTCCCCACTCTTAGCTGCTCAGCAGCCGGAGGTTATGTTACCTGCAGAGACAGCATAGGACATGCCGTTTCCACTTTGTGGGGGAACAGATACACACTGGTTGTTTGAGATGTATATGTCAAGAGGTTCTCAGGCCATTATGTTGTTATAAACGCCAGTACACAGTTTCCTGGCATAAAGACACCTTAGGGAGGAGTCATAACCATTTGAAGATAAGGTTTAAGAGATTAATATGTAGTGTGTCTGCTGGTTGGGTCTTGGTTCTCCTTTAAATCTCCTTTATATGATGGGTTATTGCGCCACAGACACAAAAATTAAAGCCGTTTTGATAAATTAACAAAAAAAGTTTCCACTACATTCATCCTCATCACCCTTTCACTAGCATGGCTGCAAAGAAAAACGGATCACACCATCTACTATATAACCTGTTTCAATGGCAGCCACTTCCAACATTTGTGGTAAAAGCGGCATTATGGCTTCAAAGTGCTATTTACAAGAAAAAAGGGCACTCCATGCAAGTGACCCATAACTTTGATGTGCAGAGGTACCACTGAGTGAGTGGATGTGTTCAGCACTCATCACCAGCTGTGATTGATAGGTACGCCGAAGTAGTTCTGGCCAACGGAGTGCAGCTCTCACTCACACGACTGCCATACCACAGCATCTCTGTTTACTCTTATGATTTACTAACGCTGTTGCCGCCACTAGCTCCCAACGCACTGCTGAGACCTGATGCTCTCTTCAAACGGAAAGCTTTTAGAGAGCTCAGTTTAGAGATCAAACGCTTGTGATCCCCAAATTACTGTGTGGTTGCTGTATAAATAATGCCAACCGGCGCCTCTTTGTCATGACATTTTATATCTCACCAAATGCAGAATAGATGTCATTGTGACTCATGTCGGTGATGCTTAATATTTTGTCTAGAACATTTTATGAAAAAAATAAATAAAAAGGCTGAAATAAAAGCTGACAACAATGGTATCATGAATGTAGTTTTCTGGTTTGAAACAACATGAGTATATATATAAATGATGACAGAAATATCACAACAGTAAGGGTCCAGTGAACCACAGAACTCGTTTTTGTATTCCACTGTGCTGCTCTTTCGTTGTTTTTCCTATGTAAGTGTGATGGTGATTAAATGCAACAGTTCAAAAAACAAGTACTACTTATGGTTTTTCCTATAATAATACTGAGAAGACATTTGTTCATTGTTGCTTTGCCAATGAAAATAGTTCCACACAAAGTCAGAGGTTGTTTCAAACATAACAAATCACTGGATTCCAGCAAATGATGACTTCCTAAACCAAATCTTTATAGTACTTTAATTGTAATTGTAATTTTATTTTTAATTATTTGGGAAAATATTTGCAATTGGTTTGTTAAAGGTGTTAAACATGAATTAGATGGGTTTTGATTCAGTGACCAGTGTATCCGTGGTCTTCGAAACACTGAATCATTTTGCGAAAGCAACTGTTTCAGTTGATTCAGAGTTTCAAAAAAGGTTTTTTCCAATCATTATGATCAACCTGTTCTGAAAATACATATATGCATATGTATTTTCTACACTAACTATAATTTAATCATGGTATTTGTAGTAATGTCTAATATAGTACATACAGTACTAGACAGTATGTGATTTCGGATGAAGCTGTTCACTTTTTATTTTTTTATTTTATTATGGTAGTTTATCGTTAGAAAGGTGTGTGCAGATGTGTGTAATGGGTAAATGTTGTCAGATTAGAAGGGTAAAGTTTGATTCTCTGGGGTCAAGCCAATGGTTTTGAGAGAGTGACAGAATAAGCGTTATTCTAGCGTCTGCTAGAGTCTCTACGAGCACAGGTGAGAGCAGGAGAGATCTTGATGAAATATTAAAGGCCTGTGAGCTGATGCAAGGCCAGGACGGGGGCACTCAGGGGGCACTGTCTCCTTAATTACTGTGTGCGGCAGTTTCACTATTTCATTTGGGAAAAAATCCCAGATTGAGGTTATGTTCAAATTGCCCTTCTTCTGCACCGAGCGAACTGGACTACGGTGCCCAGAGGACACGGCTCCTGATTTAATTAATGCTTGGGTGTGTTATGCCCTATGTTAGTGGGGGGCTTGACGAGTCATTAGGAAATAATAATGGCCCCAATCTCAATTAAACAGCATATTTAAGAAACAGTGAACACTAATTGATGGCATAAAGGTACAATCAGAAGTGTTTACAGTATTTAAAGTGTAAACATTTCTTCACGGTAATATTAATTATTTGCACAGTTGGAATCAAACACAGTCCAACTATAACGGGGATTTCAGTGTGAGTTTCAGAGATTGGCATAGTTAAAGACCCAGCCATGGTTATTAGTATTATTGACATAATCCCTCTCTCCTCGTGGTCTCCTGGAGCATTGATCCTCCAAAATGGAGTATGGATCCCACTTTATCCACTGTCTTAGAACATCGCTACCTCACCTTGTGTGTTCTGCTCTTTACGGACAGTAGATATTCAAAACTATAACAGCTATTCTGATCACCTATGTGAATGCTTATGCAAAAAATATAACTATGGCTGCATCTGAAATCGCATACTTTAGCTACCGAATAAGTAATTAATTTTCGACCATTAAAAATGGTAATCTGCACGTACTACATTTGTAATGTTATTATTGTCATGTGGCCTACAGCATCAGTTGTGTCCCTTAACTTACACTAACAAATCCTCTCCCATGGTCTCATGGGATAGTAAAGATGCACACTTCTGAATCTCACCGGAAATAGTAGTTCATCAAGGGACTACTATTTTGCCTTCTGTTTAATAAATACTGTGAATTTGGACATAGTACTCTGTTCACATGTGTTTGTGTATTACATAATAGAGAAATGTATAAGATTTATGATGCAGCCTGTGTTTTATTGTCTACATGACCAGACAAGTTCATTTATAGGCATTCCAAAAATGTTATCAGTCTCATTGTACTATGCCGGAAGCACATGTAGTGAACTTCATGTATTTTTTTTCATTCACAAGAGAGAGTCTTAAAGGTCCACTGATCTCCAGAACGCCAACAAAGCCTCATCACTTCAGTCCCCCTGGACACCACAGAGTGCGGCAGAAAATCCGTCAGCCCTAAAAGAGCTTGTTGCTGAAATTGATTAGCATTTAGATTGTATCTAGTTTGATTCAAAAGAGGAGAGGCTACAGATGGTTTGAAAGCAGCAGATTGAAAGTAGATTTAGAAACCTGCCCGTAAATGGATGCATTTACACGCAAGTCATTTCATGTTTTCTTTTAGGCCTGTGTATCCTCCACCCCTGGAACCCCGTCTGTTATCTAAATTCCTCTGTGGGCTGCCATTACTCACTTATCATATTTTTAGTTCATAGTATTTAACAGTGCATTCATCTACTTCAAGAGAGGTTCCTCTTTTGGGAGAAGCCTAAACCATGAGGTTTGATCTCAGATACTAATTTTATCATACGATACATTTATTAGTATAAATTTAACATCCACTACAGCCGCATGACCATAAACCGAATGAAGTTCGTTCATCTTCTCCTTCCGAGACCATGTGCATTCTTCATTGCAATGGATAATGCTAAAACATGTTCCTATCAGTATGCTCTTTCCAAGGGCTTGACATTAAGGAGAATAAATAGCACTGGTTTCACAACACCACCTAATTCATCAAAGTCGCTGCCACGAGTACATGCCCAGTGTGAATGATCAAACACTAGCTGGGCTTTTGGCTCACGCTGAAGGCACCGGTGCATTAGAAGGCACAGGAACTGTCTGCTAATCAGGAAAACTATCAATCCCTTTCATGAGATGCATTAGAAGGCCACGGTTCTTGGGTTTCAATACAATAATCTGAAAACAAATCAATTTTCTGGCAAAATCTAGCGAGGTACCTAGCGTCGAGGCATGATTTGTTCATTTGAATGGATGAGCTGTTGATGTAACTTGACACGCTGACACCGTTTGGCTCTTCTGAATTAAACACATTTGCAAAGTATTCAGTTAGCACCTATGAAACCACTGTAAGACTTACAATACATCACACTGCTCAAGGCCTTACTCATCTCAGCCCTGTTACGGTAAATGACAAGTATTTCGGAGTGTAAAGAGGAAATGTGTACATAGCACCAATGAGCAAGCTTTTTTCAGTCCTTACATGATCTGCTGCTGATAGAAGTGAAGTACTAGCTACTGTTAATAAATTCCGGCTCAAACTTATATTGTAGGATCTTTATTTATCTGCTGCCCTCTGCTGGCAACATTCTATGAGGAATTCTGGGTTTTGAATTGTAGCCAAAATCTCTCATTCGCCTCTTCTGTGAGGTCTGTTGCTGACATACTGAATTCATTTTTTATCTCAAGAAGCCTGTTTTATTGTACCTTGTTTCCTTATCGGTGACTTTGTTAAAAAATATCAAACCCAGTTCAAGTTTAATGTGTTGATTCATCAATACATTCTCCTTAATGGTACAAATAAAAGGTTCATGTTACATACACGGTGTTCATGCCTTGCACCATTTTTTTTACTTCAGTTTTTCAAAAACTGCTTTATGCCAGTCATATAAAATGATTATAAGTATAAAAATAGCAATAACAAAAACAATAGAAAAACACACACACCAAATGGTAGACATGCTGGGCCCCAACACAAGCAGCCATATAGTGTAACGTAGAGGCTCTGCTTGCATTTAGCATTTAACTTAATATTCTCCATACAGCCTTTATTCTATGAAAATATTGCTTGCTGAGTTTAGTCCGAAAGCACGCTGGGCACAAAGGAGTGACTCTGCAAATAGCCCCACACACACATGAAGCCCTTGCAAATGTTTTAAAAGTATCACATAAATTGGCGTTATTTTCCTCCATCTCAGTTCTCCCACAGTGATGATTACACTCCATATGCATGTGGTGCCATGGAAAATCCATTTGCAGTGTGGCCTTTAAAACATTTCATATTAGTTGTCTCTTAAAACTGCATCTAAAGTTACCCATTAAGATGAGAAATATGATGTTTTGTGGTTTCACTTGTTTGGGTTATTAAATGTTCCATTTATGATTACATCATGAGCAAAAGATACAAGTTTCTGAAAAGAAAGATGTATTTGCTATTGGTGTTTGATATATAGTTTAAGGATGAAAAAAAAAAACAATAGAAAACATATTCGCATCCAAAAAAAAAGACAAGTGATATGTTAAGACCTTTGTATCTTCAAGTCAATAAAGTGATTTGATTGTACACTTCTTCGCATATTTATACATATGAACTAGCACCTTATTATACATCATATTTATTTTCGTAGAATTGAAGATGAGGCAGACTCACAACTTTGGTATTTTTAAACATCACTATTCTAAATCAATCAATAAGTTCTCTTGGTGGAAAATAATTACTGTGAAAACGACATTCAGGTAACTTATAATAACATAATTATAACACATCTCACAGTGCAACACTGGAAAATATTGTGAGCCACCCATCTGGTGGGAAATACCATGATTTTGTCTTCCAGTCAAACTGAATGCGTTTGTGATCCAAGTTTTGCATCTGTTCCCCATCTTCAATGATGAGTAATCACTTTTTGCTCTTTAGCACATCTAGCCTCAGTTTTGTCTGAAAGTTTTAAATAATACATAAACATTGCTTAGCTATACTGGAATCAGAGCGCAAAAAAATGGTCATGTGACTGACTGCAGAGAAGGCAACATTTAAAGGGATCATACTGACATAGTCTACTTATATCATCTTCAGGCACAGTATGAAAACTCCAGAAACATTTACAAAGAAGAATGACTGACTGTGTGTCTTTTATATCCCAGCCTCTCCATCACAGGCCAGCATGTGTCCTCAATGAGTTTAATCTCATCTACAGCCATATTCTCCTTCCACATGTTGATTTTGGCAGGTGATATATCTCCTTCATATATCAGATTATACAGATTTGTAGATGTGGCAAATATCAGCTGGTTTAACGCAGCTGGCGCAACTGGTATTCCAAGAAAGGTATGTATCTTTCTCGCTGTCTCTTCAGGAAAATATACAACGTCTTCAAATTTGACTATAAGGTACATTTGTGGGGGAAGGCTTGCGCTCACCTTGAGCCCTGCTGAATTGTGAGCCATCCATAGCTGAGCTAGCAGCCATACAGGGTTTGGATCTGGCTGGGAGAGGATCTTCTTTAAAGAAAGGAACTGTGAGTCCACTATAGCACAACCCTGATCCACATCATCAATGTTCTGCTTAAAAATGTTGACAATGTGCCTTTTAATATTCTTACGTAAGTACAGGCTTGGCTTGCTGCTGTAGAGCATTAGATAAATCCATGCACGTGGGTCTCTGACCACATGAACTGAGCGAAGTGAGTGACCTATGACCTCTTGAAGATAGGGCATCTTCAAGAACCAGCCTCCACTGCCCATGTTCAGCACTGGCCGGGCATTTGGGTACTTCACCAAGTGCTGCCTGAGCTCTTGTATGTATGCAAAGTCCATTTGGGTAGCCTTGCCGCTCCCTATCCTTGTTTGCTCTGACAGCAGCATCCTTCTCTTTCTTTGTCCTTTTTCTTTGACTTTGTTCTCTGTTTCATCATTGCTCTGGTGCAACTGAATGTTTTGCAGGTGCAGTTTCACATTGTGGACTAAGGAATGGAACCATCCCTGAATGACTCGAAATCGTCCATTTTGCGCGTCTGCTTTGGACAGCTCGCAAGCGTCCACCAGAGAGACGAAAGGAGATACGGGGAACCGCAGGTAGGTCGAAGGAATCCGAAGGTATACAAAGTCAGAGCTATTATCGAAAAGGTGCTGAAGGATCTCTGCGCCTGAGCCTGGCATGGATGTAATCGTGATGATGGGGAGGAGGTCATGGACACTAGAGTCTGTTCCATCATATATGCTGCTGTCTTCTGACTTAACATTGCACAAGAGCTGTTCACAGCCATAAAAAAGAGACAAAAGTTCAGTCACCCACAAAAACAACACACAGACCAGAGTGCAATGAATTAGCATACTGAACGACACATGACACTTCCTTTTTTTCATTACGAAAGCTAAACCAAAACATAAAGTCAACGCCGCAGAGATGTTTACCACCAATCCAAAGTCAAATACAAAATAGTTTGCGACTCGACTTGGCAAGGTTTGAATTCCCCGGCCAAACTGAACTATTCTCCTGTTGTCTTCAGTTTTAGCAAAGCCTGCAAAGCCCAAGTAGCCATGTCTGGCCTCAATGTCTTCATAGTTTGTTACAATGGACACAACAGTTTCTGTGTCATTAAGAGTCACTGATATTTTGACTCCACTTTTACTGTTGTCTATGAATCTACAGTCCGAGACCTTGACGTATGGGCCATGCATCAAATAAGCCACTCTAGTGACAGTGTTCTCCATGGGAAAGGTCACGTTTATATACTGCGTCCATCTCTTTTTGAATTCGGCAGCCTGTTCTGCCTCTTGTATCCTGGCAACGGGGCTGGATCCTTGAGCGTCCAGCCAAAACATTTTGTAATGTGCATCCCACACATCCATCAGAGCCCCATTGTATTTTCCAAATGATCTGTGAGGAACATACCTGAGATCAATGTCAAGGTTGTGAAAAAACGCACTGAGAGAATTGAGAGGGGAGAGCTTGTGTTTCTCAATGTGGTCCAGAACAAGTAATGTTTGAGAGTTGAGAAGCACAAGTGCTCGATACACACTCTTTAGCTTCATGGCAGATGAATAGGCCGACACAGACTCTCCACTCACAAACAACATGTCCTGATGCGATGAAGCTGCAATGACCTCCCCAGCGGTATCCCCGACTTCCTTTTCTCCCCATCGTAGCCACTTTGAACATTCCCCCAACTGTCCTTCCCATGGCTGCATACACTGGCTAGTGGGTGAGGGGGCAAATACCAGCACATTGTTAAGATAACTGTATTTAGGACCATACAAAGCCTCAGAAACAAACACCTGTCCATTTGGTGCAAAAGTAAAGGAGTTTTGATCAGGGTGCTCGTGCCCGGGGTTAAAGTTCGTCCAGCCTTCTACCCAAGAGTAAGGTTGTGCATGGACAATATCATACACTGCTCGCCCTCCTAATTTTCCAGATTTAAATGACACAAAGGTATTACCTTGATCTTGAGGTAACCCTGCTCCATACGTCACCACACCCCAGTTGGAGAAAATGTGCATAGTTGATTTGTTAAATTCAGGTGGAGGCTGTGGAGTTAAAGCAGACTCATACCATATGTACTCCGTATGTAAAGTAGCCCAACGTTGGGCTGCTGATTGCATCATGGGTCCATCTTTAGGACGATGCTTCCTAATCTGCTTTGCCAGCCAGTTTCCGGAGCCATTTTGGATCACATATGCATCCAGAAATACAAGCTGGCTCTCTGGCCCATAGAACCAGTTGTAATTGGAGTCTGCAATGCCAACCGTTCTTTGAAATCCAGGAAGCAGTGTAGCAAAGTAAAACATGAAGTGAGCTCTGAGCCAGTTGTTCTGTGTGTTGTCTATCTGAAAATGACGCAACGCTAAGTAAACATACTGAGTGATGGATTTTGCTGTGTAGCTACCATACGCAACACCTTCATCAAGAGAGCCATCGACAATGTGGCTGAGAAGGAACATGGTCTTTTCCATGTAGTTGACTGATATTTGCTTCCATATCATGGTCTCTGGGTCATTATGTTCCCCTGCCACAAGAGCACCAATGAGAATGGCTAGTATATTAGTTGTCTGGTGGTTCTGTAGAAACTGCTTTCCCCATCCTCTGTGCTTGGAAAGTTCAAAAAGCTCCTCAGTAACAGATCGTATTTTCCTGAGATATCGCAATCTTCTGCGGGTGTCAAGAAAGGTGTAAATGAAATCATACGCCGTGGCAAATCCAGTGAGGGAGTGGGCGATGGGAACCTCATCATTTGGCGCACTGGACACCGTCCAATCTGGGTACTCCACCATTCGGTCCATGTACTCAATCAAAAATTGAGAGGCAGTAGCATCCTCCGGTTGAAGCAGACAGTATAGTGCAAGAGGGGGCAAATTGTTACCATAAATTTCATTCCATTTCTTGCCGAAATCCTCATGGCTCACCGGAGGCTGGTAAAGAGCTGCATTTGATAGCATAACAGAAACAGCATTACGAATAACTTTAAATATTTGTCTATGTGTGGTGGTGGCCCTCTGTTTCATCAAACGCAATTCTGTCTGATCAAAGTATAGCTTGGGGTGAAGGTGTGCTGACAAGGAGGTATTGTCTGTTTGGTGTTCATTCAATGACACATTTCTGTCTGAGGCAGACGAAATTCCACAGAAAGCAAGTCCCACAGCCAAGACACAGAGCAGAAGCGCAGACCTCTGCATGTTCTCCATGACCATGATCCAAGAAACAGATGTGTTGCTTTTCTTTTCGAAAACCCCTCCTCCAAAGCTCCCAAAAATGTGTTATTAGTCCAACTTGTACTCACATGCAGAGCTACATATAGCCTATTCTTTTTCCTTTCAGGCAAAACCCCCAATGAGTATGGCGGTATTTATGTAGCATTCACATTTCCCTGAAAAAAAAAAGATGCTTTAAACTTCCATAAATGGTTATTATTAACTAAAATTTGATAAATCCACGCAAAATAAATGTATTCCGCATTTATTTGCACGCTGTTGTATTATTTAACCGGATTAAAAAATGTTATTTTCAGTCTTGCTCTTTATAACGATATCCACACGAAGTTCCATTACGGAAATATAATTAATGTAGAGATGTGTCAGAGAAACTTCCGTTTTCAGAATCCGTCATTACAAGTTTGATCCTCTGCTTACCGCAGGACTTAAGGAAGAGTTTCCAGAAAGTTGTAGCATTCTGCCTTTACTATTCACAGCAGCATGTAAAGTCACTCTTCGCATTTTTCTCATCTTGTGACACGAGAAGCGAGATAATCCATTAGGTGAAGGAGACGTTCCCAGCTGTGTCGTTTTAAGTGGTGATGTTTTCTAATTTGATCTGAAGCAAAGACTGATATGAAGAATCCAAAACGTCATTTAATGTCCCTTTTTAGACCTTAGGGTCATATTTCCCGAATCAAATTCTTCTTCTGTCACAAAACTGTCCCGGAGTTGTAAGTCAAGTCGCCTTTTCCATCTTGAAAGTTATCTAGTACAACTATCACTGTTGGCATTAGCATTTTTAAATGTGGCCGATAGATGGCGTCGTAATATCACATTTATCAGTTTATTAAACCACATTTCCGGTATGCATGTAGTTTTATTTATAATTAATCAACTAACCAAACTAATTTGTTTGAGCAATTTGACTTTGAGCAGACACAGGTCACACTGTGTTGAGAAGTGGATCTTCTTTTATGCTTACAAAAAAGAAAATAAACAATGCACAGGGAACTCCAACAAAAAGCACACAAAATTGTGAACATAAATATTGTAGTACATCATACATGCAGCTATGGCAATGGGAGTTGTATTCATTTGATTTAAATGATTTAGACTTTCATGTAATGCAGGCTAAATAAAATAAATGAGGTTCATTTAAGTTACTTGAACTTTATTTGATAAAGAAACCAACCACAATAGACTGTACACTGGGAAGACGATTTATATAAAAAAGGAAAACCAGTAACACATGTAATGATATGGTAAAGATTAACATGATCCTCAGTCAACATTCCATGTTAATCCTCTTTCTTTGCTTCAGAGGTTTTATCTGTACTGTCAGACTGCAATTCTATTGCCTTCTTCCCATCTGCATCCAAAACAGGACTTGCTGGAGCTCCTCCCACAGGTTTGTCATCATCCGCTGGTACAGCAGTACATGTACCCCAGATAACCAGCCCAACTATACCCACTGGTAGTCCAAACACAAAACAGGAGAAGAATGGAGCTTCCTGGAACATCGACTGAGATCAGGGAGATTTATATTAGTTACCAGGACAACGGCGACCTAAATATTAGTCTCAAGTAAATATTAGAAGAGGATGTGATCAGTCGTGTGTTTTAGTTTTGGTGTGATAAGCTTTTAGTAAATATTTGGGATAAAATGGAATAGAAGTAAATCTATCCTTTTGATAAAATGATAGTGTGTTAGTCGGTCTTACCACCACAGTAGACTTAGCTTTATAGAGAGATCTCTTAGCGTGCTGCAAAAATCCATTTCCCCCTTGTAGCTGATTGGGGTAAAAGGGAATTTTATATAAAAAAGGCACTATGCATTATAGGACAGAAAAGATAGACATGAAATATCTCCCTTCACATACCTTTGCACTGCCATCCAGAACACTGTTTAAAAAGCGAAGTAAATCCTCAATGGTCTCAATCTTATTTTCTGGTAGACAGTATCCATCAATGGTCATATTTAACACAATGATGGAGGGCATCTCAACTTCTCTGAGCAGAAACATGTAAGTGGTGATTATACGCATACATATTTTTACAGATGCCTGAAATATACATCATTTTGTTTTTATCCATGTCAGTGGTTTTAAATACAGTCCCAGCACTTAGCACTTCCTAAAATGTTTGCGTCCAATTCAACTCACCCCATAATTAAACCGTTGATGTATTCATTACCATCCATAAAACCAAACTGGTAATCACTAGGAGAGAAAAAAATAAATCTTGTCTTTGTCACTGAATAATTCAGTTATTTGGCACCTTCTCTTTATTCTCCATATAAATTTCTACTTACCTTTTGTAATTATCTCTGTATTCAGTTGACAGCCTTTCCATCAGAGTTTTGTAACTAAAGAAAACAATTTTTAGTTTTAAAGAAATAATGGGGGGAGGGGGAGGCACATTTTCTAATGTTGCTTACCGAATGCTTTCTTCAGATGGATTCTTCTCATCAACTACTGCCAGTGCCACAAGTTTACCTTTGAGGGAAGTGTGAGAAATGAACAGCAACACAACACATTATTAATGAACACAAAGCATAATTACAATCTGTCAAAGCATCTTCACACATGAATATTGGATCTTGGGAGAAAGTCATCATCTCAGTTATGTTTTATCACCTAGTAACAGAAATATTGCAATCACGAAAAAAATCTAATACAATGGTGTGATAATTAATGATGCAGTTTGATAGCTGTAAAGGGGATAGGAAAATAAGACAAAAGTAAAAAAAAAAAAAAAAATGATTTATTGATTGATTGATTGAATGATTGAGAAAAACAGGCTTACTTAGTTCTCCCATCTGATACAGACTGAAGCTATCCATTTGGAAGTAAGAGGGAAAACGTTCTCGATTTATCCAGGAAGACAAATCACCATCAAGAAATTCTATAGGAAAGATGAGACCGGTGGTGATAAACTTAAATTAATGTACATTTAATGTTTTCATGTATTAAATGTAGCCCTGCAAATATTAAATGTCGCCATCAAGCCTGTGCAAACAATATGCAAAGCAAAAGTACTCAGATATGATTAATCTATAATATGGAATCGTGCGAAACAAATTATCTTTTATTATATTAACAAAAACAAAAAGTCTTTCTGTTCACTGACTGCATTAAATTATGCAAAATATGTTACTTGCACACAGTCAAACTGTTGACTTAAAGGGTGTATATTGGATGTTAGCCCAGACGAAATGTTCAGAGTAAGCCACATGACAGAAGACCTGGAACACTGCACTGTCTCTGTATTCTCATCTTTTGGAACAGAATGGTAAGAAAGAAATTACTGGAAATATAATGTTATCTAACAAAAGTTTTTTTTTTTTTTTTTTTGGTAACACTTTGCAATAAGGTTTATTAGTTGACATCAGTTAACTACTTTATTTAACATGAACTAAGAATGAACAATAATTCTACAGCATTTATTAATCTTAGTTAATGTTAATTCCAACATTTACTAATATTAAAAAATTAATAAATACTGTTATGTACTGTATTGTTCATTGTTTGTCATGTTGTTTAATACATTAACTAATGGAACCTTATTGTAAAGTGTTACCGTTTTTATCTAGTACACATACAAGAACCTGTGTATAATCATGGGCAAGTACTTCTAACATTAGTACTTTTAATGTTAATAAAGTAGCTTTAATGGCCAAATTATGCTGGGAATACGTACATATATCAGATATATCGGTGTGCTGTGACCTGCCATTTTTTACTTTTTTGTGCCTTTGTTTTTCTTATGCCTCTGTTTTCAGGAGGATAACCATGTGATTTCTGTTACAAAAAGTGATAATAAAGTAAATATTGTCGGGTAAGTCACTCATAAACTTATTTGCAAAAGGTCTATGTATCACATACACTTGCTCAAAAGAGAGAATGATTTATTAATTCTCATCACAATGTCTTTGTGTTTTTCAAGATCATTATTTCTATATATATATATTTATTTATTTTTTTTTACTCTAAATTAAGTTGGCCATAATATGGCACTACATATCAGAACAAAAAACCGTAACATTTATTTATTTTGAGGTAATCTGGAAGATGTTAATGCATTATATATCTCCTGCAGATGCCACATTCTACACCTTGTGTTCTAACCTTGCTCCATGGATGTGCTAACTATTCATATCATGGAGGACTCGTCTGACAGTGCAGTTTTTCGGGTCCAGGTTCAGTGTGCTGATCCTTTCCTGCTAAACTATTGGCTCCAGAAGACCTTCTTCAACAATGGGGAAGTCCAGCAGATCAACACCCTGAGGATAAACGGCTGTCGTGGGCTAGTGTTTGTTCTGAGGGTGCTGCATCGTTCTTCACGCCTCTCTAATTCCCATTATTGGTGCCCTTTCCTAGTGACACTCTGCCTCGATGCCCTGGCATTTCACTACCACCTCCCCTCTGTGCCCCACTGGAATGGCACCCTTCGAGAGGCGATGAGAGGAAACAGCCTGGAGCTCAGACGCTGAGAGACTATGAGATTTTGCGGCTTACAGATCCTATTCGTTTCAGATGGTCACTTATTAAAATAAGGCACTGCAAGTAGTACATCTTACCATTGTAAAGGTAGTACGTCCCGTCTTTGAACACAGCAACGGCGGGAACATCCTGCAGAGTGACTGTCTTTGGAAATAATCAATAATGAATTGAATCAATCTGTTTTCTAAGAATCTGATTATTTTACAGAGGTATAGTATGCAAGAATCTTACCTTTGGAAGGACTTCCTCAGATGCAGTGAAAAAATATGTGTGGACAATATACTCAGTAGCAGCTTTGTAGTATTCCCTTCTGTTTAAAAAAGATTGCAATAGTAGAATATTAACCATTTATATATAATTATGCATGACCTAGCAGAAAATCTATTCACAAAGTATATTTATAAAACAATACAACTTTAAAATAAAGTGCTATCCAGAAGCAGTGGTAGTTGTGAACTCATGCACCAATGTGTTAAATAGTTTGCATTTCATTGCTATTCTATCATAATCCATTCATTGTCCATAAATATGACAGTTATTAATTTTACATAATGTTTACCTTAAGATACGACTCCCCTCCAATGTAAACGAAGATAAGATCATGACGACTCATAACATGCTGGAATAACTGAACACTAGAGAGTGGTCTTACCACAGGTCTAGGTTAAAGAAAAAAGGACAAGGGGATAGCACGAGGAGAATTATAACTAGCATTGACATGAGACTAAAATCTATGCAGAACACGAAAGACACAAGACAATTCATTATAATGAAATTTACTCCACAATTACCCTGAAACTCTGTTGGTGAATTCAATAATAGCATCCTTTGTTCTAGGCCCTTTGTAGTCAAAAGACAGCTCTCCTTTAAACCTTATTAAAAACAAAGTCAAATACATCACACAGCATGAACAATTCTTGATTATTAATTCAGAGATTACAATTAGGCATTAACTCACAGTTTTATAGCTGGATATCCACGAATATTAAACTCTGAAGCAATACCTAAGGACAGAGAAATCACATTTTTTCTAGTTTTTGCCAGCATTATTTATTATATTTGTGAGCCAGTAGAAACACAGAATATATGGAGATAATAATAGTACTATTCAGATTTTTTAAAATCTCTAGTCTAGTCTAATTTAATCAATAACATAGTGTACTCATGGACATGGGCTCCACTTCATTCATCCAGAAAGCTTGTGCAAACTTAATAATAAGAAGATAACTGTATGAAGTCAGAGGACAATGGCAGCAAAACGAAGTCACCTAATTCCAAGAAACTAAAGGGATTTCGATTTGCTGAAATGCAAGTTATGCCATATGGCCATCTGGTTAACAAGATACAGACTCAACTCAACGGACTGAGTCTCATGAACGCATGAGGGCTGCTTAACTAATCCCATTAAACAGCAGGTAAGCCTATCCTGCCATTTAAGTAGCATACTAATTGGCTGCTAAGCAGTAGCCCGGTGTGGCATTACCATTACCAAGCTACAGCAGGAGATATAACTTTGATCTACTGTAAGTATCATAGAGGGGGGTGTGGCACAAATGCAGTTCTTGCTAATCTTAAATATAATTTTAGATGCACAATCAATGTAATTAAAGCTTTCCGACATACACACTTCAATGTGAACCAGTGAAATGAACCCACTTGTGTGCACTGTGGTATCGATCTTGCCAACATTAACAGGGGAGCCCATACTCTTCAGCTCTGCACCGACTTCATGCCATACTGGCTCAAATGTGTGACAGTATGCACACCATGGCGCATAAAACTGCAACATAAAAAATGACATGGCAAAAAATAACAAAGCAAACACATCACACAACATAAAAATGCATAAATTGTACTGCGTGCACACTCACCTCCACCAGCCAGAGTTCATGCTTTAGGTAGTCCTTAAACCTGTAAATGTGATTAATTAATGCAACCACACATTTATTTCATTGTACAGTATCTACGCAATAAGTAATATAACAAACCACAGGCCTTGACATATTACAGTTACCTGCAGGCATGCCTTTTAGATGTGACTGAAGTGCTAGTGTGCCTTGTTACTCTTATAAAATGGTTCCCACGTAATGAAATATAGTGTGATAAAGTATATTAAAAACACACATTTCCACCTAACCCCTTTTTATTAAACAGACTCATAAAGTGCTAATTCTTCCAGTAGAAGATCTCCGTACGTTGCTATGCAACAAAAATATAAGACGCTGCAGTGACAACACCTTCACTGCTGAAGCACAACATTAGTTAGTAGCTTTACAATGTAAAACACTTACTTGTCATCGAGTTCCTCCACGTATCCTGACACCACAGCAATGACCGACAGAAGCGCTATTAAAAAGAAACGCAGTGACGTACAGAGAACGTGTCAGTCAGTCGTGTTAAAGAGATTTGTATTTTGCAGTTTATGTTGGCAAATATATTGTTAATCAATTTTTTAGGCGTTCATACCTGTAACGTTAAGAAGGTGTCTCATTCTTGCTATTCTTTTATCTTGTCATTAACCGTGCAATAGCTCTGAAATGTTACAGGTAGCAGAGTCAGTAGACTAGTGACATAATCATCATCGGACTAGTAGTAAGCTCTTGGCCGACTGACTAGATTAACCCCATTTGCCCCGAGGGGTAGGAACGAACAGAATTAGGCCACAAATTGATTCTGGGCATGCAGTGAACGTTTCATTGCGCCACTTTAATTAGTTTAATTTAGATTTTAGTCTTGTATTTTCTAACGTACAGCCAACACAAGCAAACACTGTCTCCGCCTAATACATGTTCTGTGGTGAGTCTAATGTAGCTAATACCTTTGAATAATGTAATAACAAAATCTCAAACTCAACCATTTATTATATTTTATTATATACTATTGTGTTGTTATGATCACTTTATTAAGGTTTAGGTTTAGGTAAAAAAAAAAAAAAAAAAAAAAAAAACATTTAAATAAAAATTAATAATAATTGTTTGGTACAGTGAGGTGTTTGAGACAGGTTTCGTGGAATGGTTAGGTTTAATGTTCAATTACATTGTGAGAAGATAATTATAGATGTAATTCCATATAGATATTTTTAAAGCGATATACACAAATGTGCATTGTATCAAATGATCGATTATTTTGCATTTTTAAAACTTAATATTGTTGTTATCATCCTTCCACGATTGCCATTTTGTCTGTTAACAGTTACATATACATACAGTCGGCATCTAGTCATGTGCTGAAGTTTGAAAATCGTTGCTTTTTTTCCCGAAAGATGGCGCCATAATATTCCATTTGGAATTCAGCTGCTTCTTGTTTTATTCGAATGCTCAGCTGTGCTAAAAGTGGGCATCATTACATTAATCCTATGTTCATAACATTTTACGCACTGTAATCTTACGTTTTGCTTAGCCAATTTCTAACTAAATAAATTATGTAAACATTGTCAGTGCATTTTCCTCAATTGTTTACTGTTCTTACAATTGTTTTTAGATTTACATTACATTTAAATTTATTCATTTAGCAGACGCTTTTATCCAAAGCGACTTACAAATAAGGACAGTGGAAGCAATCAAAAACAACTAAAAAAAAAGAGCAATGATATATAAGTGCTATAACAAGTCTCAGATAGGTTAACACAGTACACGTAGCATGGGCTTTTAAATAATAGAATAAATAAACAGATAGAATAAAAAAAAGAATAGAGCAAGCTAGTGTGCGCACACGCACACATACACAAATGAAAAGAAAATAGAATACAAAAAGATTAGAAAGGTAGTTAGAATTTTTTTTTTTTTTTTTTTTAAGAATAGAATTAGAATAGTGTGTGTTAAGGTTAGAGGGTCAAATAAAGATGGAAGAGATGGGTTTTAAACCGATTCTTGAAGATGGCTAAGGACTCAGCTGCTCGGATTGAGTTGGGGAGGTCATTCCACCAGGAGGGAACATTTAATTTAAAAGTCCGTAAAAGTGACTTTGTGCTTCTTTGGGATGGCACAATCAAGCGACGTTCACTTGCAGAACGCAAGTTTCGATTTTTGATCCCATAATTGCAAGCGATGCATTTTAAAACCATCAGGTATGTTTAGAAGACAACCATATAACTATTTATTCTTGTGACTCTATTTTTATGTATTCTATGCTATACAAGCAAGCCTATCATTAGACAGCTACACCTTGAGAGAACATTTTGATTCGCTCAAGGACACGTCAATCAATCAAAAAAACCGCCCACAGTGCGTTCAGTCTCACTGGTGATTGGTTCAAAACAACACAGTTTAAGAGTTCTCTTGTATCTCTATGGCCGACGGCGACGCCTGTCTCCATCAAATAGAAACGTAAGTTCGGTCTGTGGGGAGAGGCAACTCTTATGGAAGTGGTTGCCTCTTGAATTTACTGCACTGTATTTTCACTCACGCTAAATGGAATAGCAACTTTGGAGATTCACGGCTTGTTAAATTAGTTAGGGATATAGAAACTGAGCGAAGAGCCTGGCATGATATAGAAAGGACTCTCTGGAAAGAGCTTGCGCGTTATTTATTTTCTCCTGACCGCTTCATGTTTGTGGACAGCGCGACAAAACATACGCATTTGTCTATTTGTACACGTTAAAACTGGGTTTCTATCACAAAGTTTGTGATAGTTTCGGGAAATTAAGTTTCAACAGGTTCACATGGTGTTGTTGTGTTGAATTCGTCGTGGAGTTCAAATATAGCCTAGCCGACGCTCGGTCTAAACAAGCAGTTATATATGCATGTAAATATATGGATTGTAGTATATGGCCCTCGTCTGCTGTTGCAAAATGCAATGGGACTAACTGAAGCATTTGGACCGCCAAAATATCTTTGCTTCATTTTCAAACCTGATGACCAGGTAAGACACTGAACTTTGTGTGGGAATCAATAGGGTGTTTTCTTTTTGTTTTTACAGTGCATTAAACTTGATAAGCATGCGCGTGTGTGTCAGTAAACAATTTAAGTGTGCTTTGATCTCCACCTATGAGTAACAGTTTAATGACAGCATGCAGTTGCACCTGATCACTATTCTCAGCGGTATTCTGGTGCTTTTTGTTTTGCAGCAACCGAGCTCACTTTCGGTCCTCATCATTTGTGCGATCTCGGATTGCAACACTTGCACTTCCGAGTTGTTCTTCGCGTCCGCTGTGAGCTGGCTTCCCTAGTAACTAAGTAAGCAGTGTAAAAACATTAGTGCTAACGTTATTGGTTTATCTTACACTCACAATTAGTGTGCAAAGCAGTTTGCAAATTCACCCGGATCGCTAGGAACCGTTGCCATAGTTTCCTTAACGTATTTCCTCTTAGTATATAATTCTATATACTAAACTTGTGAAGTGTATTATGCGTTTAACCTTGTAAAGTGTATTAAGTCTGGTCATTAGTAGGCCTATTTGGGTCTAAGCACTTAGCAACTTCTTGAGCAGATTTTGAGGAGTTAAGCAGATTCATGAAAAACACAGCCTTACTGTACAGTATATTAAATGCATGCATGCAAAAAAAAAAAATATGTGAGGTATGAACTGAAAAGTTGTACACGATAGAAATGTACTTCTCTTTTTTCCCCTAATCTTTGGAATGTCAGACATGCTGCTGTTCACATCATCAGCGAGCATCTAAATGGGGTTGTAGTGTCTAATCACGTGATTTAAAATACCTGTAGAATGACCTGTAGAATGTGAAGGCATTACAACCTCTTTTGGAATTTGTCTTTTTGGTTGCAAGAGATCATGGGATATCAAATATTAGAGTAACTTTACATAAAAAGAAGGACTTATTGTGTATTTTGTACTGACAGCTTACTGTCATAGCTGCCATTTTTTTTTGGTGAAATCCCTTTGTTGGCACCCAGTGCATCATTTTTGGGATAAGCTTATTTCCAGGCTCAGAGTGTTATTTTGGGAAAATAGAGTTTGGTATATGGGTCAAATCATGCAGTAAGCTGAGCACTGAATGTTGGCTTGCCTTAAGGCTGTACTAACTAAAGGTCAAGTTTGAAAAGAGCTCTGTGGAATGCTGCCACTGCAATCATGACCAAAACAGCTGTTTTAGGGCTTGTCTTTAGTAGTCCTGCCCTTCCCTGAGCGTGCAACAGTTTTGGTAGCTTTCTACTGTAAATCGCCTAATTTAGTTGTGAATGTTTATGGAAACAAAAACAGAGGTCCACCCCACATTAATTGTTCTTGAAGGTTAGCCATATGATTGGCTCCTTCCTTACACCTTTGAAAATCACAGGGGGTGGGGATCTATAGAAAAGGACTGAGTTGATTTATCACACTGTAGTGACTAGAGCCAGCTGTTGAGCAGCCTAAGGCCCGCAAAATGTTTGGTTCTTTTAAAGTGGCTTTTACTGGGGTGTGGCACCCGAATGTAAGAGTGGGAAGGCAGTGTTTAGATCCTGGCTGAGTTTTGTGTTATTTATGTATTTCTCTATTTTGTTCCCAAGCTTACAACTGGAATGTTGCAGTGACAGTTTATCCCATATCCGTCCTGTGTTTTTGTGACGAATGAAGGGAAATGAGTGTGAATGGCTTGATTCTGTGTTCATTTACAGAAAATGTAGTCGAGGTGATCCATTTTCAAGCCAAGTTTTATGCATGTTTTTTTTTTTTTTTTTAACCATGATCCTCCTTTTAAACATCAGACTGCAAACTCACATTCAGGTCTGTCTGCATCCGATCAACAACTTACTGAATAAAACAGGTTTCCACCCTGCTTTTTTTACTTTTGTACTTTTTCGTTGATCTTTTTTTATTTCAATGTACATCCCAGTACAGAAAAACAAATCTGTTCCTACTGTTCAGCATTTTTGGGATTAGGCTTTCCGTCACTATATATTGTTCACTCAAATAGAAGCAATACTACTACTACAAGTAGTCAAATATAGTTATTGTAAAAATGGGTATTATAATGAGACGTCTTATTATTAACAATGTATTACTTATCTATTTATATGTTTATTCCTTTGTAGGTCTGGGAAGAACATTCAAAAATGTGAACCGGTGATTGATACTCTACCAGATTAGTTGTGCACCTGTAGCAATGGAGCGGAGCAAACGCAACTCCATTGCTGGGTTCCCCATGCGGCCAGATCGGCTGGAGGACCCAGATTGTGGAGGAGGAGGTGCAGAAACCAGTCCGGCACCGCTGGACAGAGTGTGTCCCTCGTCTTACCGGGCCCTCATCAGTGCCTTTTCTTGCCTGACCCGACTTGATGACTTCATCTGCGAGCGGATTGGTTCTGGGTTTTTTTCAGAGGTCTACAAGGTAAGATTGTTGTGTGATGACAAGAAGCCATTATTTCGATTTCAGTTATTAGTCACATGGCCTTACCAAACCACCTGCAGAGTTGAGTTCTGACATTACTCATTATAGTTGTAAGTGAAGATGAAAACGATGATTAAATGATTCAGCGGTCTGATAACTCCTACAGTTTTTGCACACCAGGAGGTGAGAGTTGTGTAGCCTTTTTCAAAGATAGATGGAGATTTAGGGGCCATTTTTAGCCAAAAAAACTGTTTATAATTATAAACTTTTTATTAGTTTTGCCCATTCGTTTACATGACAACAGCAATTGCATATTTTAGAAAATGGGCTTCAAAGTGCAAGTTTTTTTAAAACACCATAGTTATCGTTTCCGTGTAAACACCCAGTACGGAAATCTTTGAAAACGGTGATGTCACGCACGTGATTAGTACGTGTTAGGTATAGGGATGGGTATCGTTAAGGTTTTAACGGTATTACTACTCTTACCGATACTGCTTAACGGTCCGGTACTTTAATGGTATTCTTATCGGTACTTTGTGTTGTGTTAGGCAGTCGAAAACTTTGCATTTCACTGTCTGCACATAATGCACTTTTGAAAGATGCTTTGACAGATTGCTTGTGTTTCCGCCCTTACATGCAAAAATTTTGTTGCACTTATGACAACCACTGCATCTTATGACAACCACTGCATCCACTCTAGTGAAGTATAACCACACTTTGGAACGTTTTGCCATCGTCACTCTTTGTATTAAGCAGGAGTTTTTGTACTGTAAGGGGCCGTTTGCATATCGTATCTAAAAACGCGGTGCAGACGCGCCTGGAAAAAACGAGCTCGTCGGACTGCGTGCGCATCGTGACCGTGTCGCTTCCATTATGAGCGCGCATACCGCACACCTGCATTTGAAATAACGAACTTGAGCGCGCAAAAGACACGATATGTGAACAGGCCCCTTTGCGTGTGTGTGCGCCTCGCTCGTTGTGGTGTGTGTATGACTGACAGACAGCCTCCGCGGCGCGCATGAGCGATCTCGCAGATCTCACAGACAAACGTCTTAATATGATCACACATTAGAAATGTTTGGTGAGATAAAATGTGCACGATAACATTATTAAGCAAAAATACATAGTACATTATTTTTTTCCCCTCCAGTACCGAAAGCAGAACCGGTACCGTCAGATCATACTGATACTACGGTCTTTCATAATTTAGCCCCGGGGCCAGTTTAATACCGGGTTTCGGTACCCATCCCTAGTTAGGTATGTAGACATGCACAGTACCGTGTCGATTTTAAAGGCAAGCGCGATCAAACATACACCACAATGGTGGAGTACATGGTACTGTTGTTGCTGCTCAAGCGTTTGATAATGCTTCTTCAGCAAAGTGTGGATTTACTTCACCAATATTACAACCAACAGCAAAGATGCATCATATATATAACATAATCGTCACTTCCCTACAGGTACTGTTCACTAACAAGGTGACAGTGCCAACTACTGGCCTGGCATACATAATACAACGTTTTTGGCCATTTTCGCGGTAAATGTGTAAATGCTAATCATTTTAAAAACATTTTCGTGTATACATGAAACTTTTTAAAAAACGCAAGGACAACATATCCACTTTTGATTACACCGTTGTCGTGAAGCTGAAACATTGTGGTTAAAGTTTAAATGCAGCAAAACTCAGTCTGTTTGGATACTTTTGGGTCTAAAGTAGTACATAGAAATGCCTGACATTGGCCGACAGTGACCGAAGTTCAAATCCTGCCTGGTTCATGTCCTGATCCCATTCCCTTCTTTCTCACCCCAATAGTTTCCTGTTTCTTTATATAAAGACATTAATAGTCAGTTAAAAAGCCTGTTTAGATGGGATAGATTTAGCTAGTCCTTTAACCAGTAACCTGCATAAAGATTTCTCGTTGTTCTTCAAACACAAGTAGTAGGCTGGTGTGACAGATGTCAAATAATTGCCATTCCTTTAACATGAGGATGGTGTTTACAACATGAATCTTCCTCTGTATTCTTGATTACAGTTTGAAATTTATAATCTTTTAGTTTTGCACATAAACCGGATGACCTCCTGCATTAAATTAGTACTGCCCTTGATGCTGAGCATCAGGAATAGAGTAGCCTATTTTCTGTGAATAATTCAATGAAGTTTTGAGGTCAGAAAAGCCCTGAGAGAACAGTGCATGATGACCCATTACCAAGATCAATTCCTGTCATAGCAGTGAACTCTTTCACTCATGAGCAGTATTTGTCTCTGATTAAAATAATATCTTTCTTACAATATGTATCCTTAAAATAAATAAGGTACACAAATTTCCCTAAGGTTAGTGCCCAAGTGACAAGTTGTACCCCAAAATGTTTGCAGGATTTCTGAGAGTGTAATGAATTATTCCAGTGTGGTTTTTCTTTTATGATGTTTGTTTTATAATGTAGACACACTCTCACTCGAAATAATTAATCTACCTTTACTTTGCATCTTGCAGGCACTTTCACTTTTAACCTTAGTTTTTATTTAATGAAGCGAGTGTCCAAGAAATGCAAATGTTTAAGCCTTTCATGAACTTTGAATTGCACATGCAAATAGTTTTTTTTTTTTTTTTGCAGTTTAAATAATAATAAAAGTTCAACTCGTATTGCCTCAGGTGCATGAAGCTAAAAAGATATATAAGCAAGATTGATAGGAAGATTCCTTAAAAGGAAGATTCAGACAAAAAGGGCAAAAGTAAATTGTTTGAATATATATTATTCATTTAAAAAGAGTTGGGGGGGGGGGGGTACAGTGAATTGAAATCAAGAAGTAATTCAGCTTTTTTTCTGTATAAATACAAATTTTTGGAGCCCTTATTTAGCTACAGTTTAAACACATGGACCTTCTTAAAATCGATAAGCACTACTTGTTTGTGGTTTGTTAGGTCTATTTAGAATATTTCCTTCTGCGCACAGGTGGCTGAGGTTTAAAGTAGAGTGAATGGTCTTAGGATTGCAGGCAGGGGGTGTCTGCATATGGTGCAGGCAGGAGTAATGCTGTGAGCCAAATACCAGCTGTGTTGGGGGTCTGCAAGAACCTGTCTGGAAAGCTAATGCAAGAATAACCTTTTCCAGTTTGTTTGAACAAATGAGTTCCAATCGTTACCCATATGGTAAGCCCAAACAAACATATAACAATATGCAGAGTCCCTAAATAATCATGTTGCTCAACACTGTAAACCAACTACGTTTGAGGAACCAAAACTTTTTCCTAGGATGCTGGATTGGTTGCATGGGCAGCAGGCTGTGACTTGATAATAGCAGAACAGATTGAGAGTTTGGGTGCTGTAGCGGAGGCATCTGGGTCCATGTCTGACAGGCGGCTCTCACTGTAGGAGGGCACACGAAATGGGCTCTTCATAGGCTGCTGATCCCCCAGAATGAGATCGGTTGCAGTACAGTCTGCACAATGCATTCGTAGTAAAAGGAAACACTCAAAAATTGTTGCTATGTATTACGGATACAACATTCACAGCAGTTAACCACAGATTTCAACGTTTTGGTTCCCTAGCACTGAATTTTGAGTAATCCTTCTGTTGTGTTGAGTCTTTCCATCACTGCATACAGTTTGAGGAAGTCAACATTTTAGAAACGTAGATGATGATTCTTTTTTATTTTTTTTACTCGTGAGGAAATCCTGTGGTTGATTTTTCTTTTCCTAAATGTCTTTTAATTGGTCAGCAAGATGAAAGCACAAAGAGGAAACTAGAAAACATCTGCAGAGGCACATTTCAGAAATGTTGCGAAGCACTTGGCCAATAGTCAGTCGTGCAGTACAGTGTAAAGTATTTTCAACAAAAATTGGTTTTGAAATAACGTTTTTTTTAACAATGACTGTACGTTTAGACCTCATTTGCTATATATGGCACTTCCAGTGGTATTGTTGGTCTGATGCTTTGGGCTTCACTTTCTCCAGTGCAATTTTTGGATAGTAGCGTGAGAGAAGCAATGGCCCGAGATGCACTGAACAAAAAGCTGCAGTACATGTATCTCTTTTAACTTCAGATGAATGCTCAGAGCATTTAAATATTTAAATGAGTTCCTCTGACTCTTTGTTTGTATGGTTTAGTTCAAATTCAGAAGTAAGCTGAAAGATAATTTCTCATTTTCCTTGTTTGTTTTAGGTGCGCCACAGAGCTTCGGACCAGGTAATGGCTCTAAAGATGAACAAGCTGAGCAGTAATCGTGCCAACATGCTGCGAGAAGTTCAACTCATGAACAGACTCTCTCACCCCAACATACTCAGGTTTACCTTCAGTACACTATTATCACAGTGGGTTAACACTTTTTTTGGATTGGATTAACGTGATCATGCAGATTGCAAAATGTGCAAGGCTCAAACCTAGGCCACGACAGTTATTGCAAATTCCAGGCCAGTCTTCTTGAAAGGTCTCTGCTGCCGTGTGTCTCTGTGCGGTTACTTTATAAAGCTGGTTTTTGAAGTTGTGGTCTATGCTAATAAGAAACTAAGGAGCTGATGCCAATAAAACTACATTTAACAAGCTTGTAACTAAATGGGAAAATAGAAATAGCATGTGTTTCAAAGAAAAACACGACTGCAGTGTTCATATAAAGCAGTGGCTGTTGTAGCTTAATATTAATATTAGGTTTCCTACTCTTTGAACAAGGAGTGTGTCTCGCTTTATGCACTGCCAGTGGCTCAAAATGAATGCAATCTTTTAAATAAGTGAGACCGTGGAAGTGTTGCTTTCAATGTGAATCTTTCTGTCCTTTGTTATGGAAAAGCAGTGATGAGCTCTTTCTCCTCGTTCCACAGAAATCAGGTCAGAAATCCATTAACAATAGAGTGAAATTACATCCTGAGTTTAGATTTCATTGAAATCAAAAAGCTGTCCTCTTGGTTCTTGACATTTTCTTAGTGTAGAACTGGTAAGTTTTGTCAGCTAAGATTACCTGCTTCTGGAGTTGAAATGGGGAATTGGATCTTTTTATTATTTTTAGTTGCCTATGTATGGTATTTTATTTATTAGCTTTGTTTTGTTATTTTTGGTAACACTTGGGGGTGGCACGGTTTGCTGAAAAAAAAAAAAAAAAAAACTAACTGTTCGGTTCACCACACAAGGTAATATGGTTTGCTAAATAACATGTAGGCCTAAAACAAACAGGGTTCAGCCAATATGTGTTTCTGTTGATGGATGCACATTCTGGCTTCCCAGCTATTACAACAGCGATGAGAGAAGAAAAAAAAACACAACCCTGGACAAATCATTCACTTTTGTTCAATGCAGATGCTGTATTCTGGAATATGAGCAGTCATTTATTCCGTCATCATCTGGGTGCTGATAGCATGTGCTCACAGATGAGATCTGAAAAGCACACGTTAATATGCGTTTAAACTAAACTCATTTAAGCTTTGCCAGTTTAAACATTTAAGAGCCAGAGGATGCGAGCTCGCGCACGCAGTGAGGAGATTTGTGCGTGCGCTCATCCGAAGCATGCAAACCCGCACCTCAGAACGCGCGCAAATATTAAGCTATGGACAAATTCAGACAAAAGCTTTCTCAAAATGCCCATCTTGATAAGTATCCTACAGCAGACATAGCCGGCTGAATGTAGGCCGACTGTATCAGTGCACTGGATCAGTGCATTCTCTTAAAGTTACAGTCTTTTATATTAATCGAACGGCAACAACAAAGAAATCACTCACTGCTCTTGATAAAAAGCTTTTGTAACTTTAATAAAGAATAATCTTAATTTATAAAGTCCAATATGCAATGCTCTTTTACATTTGATTACTTTATTCAATTTCTGTACCTAAAACTTATGCTATCTCTATTGTACTTATCTTTACTTTATTGTATTTATTTGTGCTGTTGCTTGTAGTTGGATAGAATATTCTTCTTCTTTTTTTTTATTAATCAGAAAGTATAGTTTTTTCCATAAACATAGCACATACCGAACTGTACTGAAACCATGACTCTAAAACCGTGAAACGAACCGAACCGTGAAAAAGTTGAACCATGCAACCCCTAGTAAGACTTTAAGCTGTCCTTGTTACACGTTGCATGTACTTACTATTGTAAAAACAATAAATTATGCATAATTACATGCAAGTAATCCTAATCGTAACATATACCAGTCCCTCCAGAAAAACGCGATTATGCGATCACCTGATTTAATGCATAATCAGCCAAAGGCCGCATATTTATGCGGGTTTGCATTTTTTCAAATACGCCGCTCTTTTGCCGCATAAATTGCCGATTTTAGAAAGCAAAATATGCGGGGCTAGCATGATTTCATAATCCCTGTATTTTCGTTGCAAAAAACACACATATATATTAGCAGAAAGTTGAAAAATGTTGCGTTTACTTCACACATTTAAAGCGCCATTTTCCCCCTATTGCCATGAAAAAAAAAAAAAAAAAAAAAAAAACCCCGCTGTGAAACCAGGGTGAAACTTGAAGCGCGCAAATCATTATTTGGCAAAAAAAATAAATAAATAAGCGCAAAAGAACGCGCGAAGCAGTTTCCCGATTTGTTACATGACAGTGGAGTCAAATTCTATTGAGAGAACTTGCGAAAACTGCGGTTTGATGAAATAGAGAAAAGGTGATTCCCCAAACACCCCCTTCTCACTAGGCTACTAACACTGTTGTAGTTTCATTCAGAAGTTGATGCAACTTTACAGTTGTAAGATTGCACTTTTTTGTTACAGAACAGTACCAAAAACTTACAGTTGTAATTATATTAGTTGTATGTAAACTAATTTACGTTGCAGTAAGAGATTGCAATTTAAATATTCTGTGGTTTAGTATGCTCGCTTATCATAGGAAGTAATAAGAAATTACTCTTTACATTAAGGTAGTAGCCTAGTGAGAAAAAGGTGTTGGGGGAATCACATTTTTTTCAAATCTGATATACAGGTGCGTCTCAATAAATTAGAATTTCAGTCAGTAATTCAACTCAAATTGTGAAACTCCTGTATTAAATAAATTCAGTGCAAACAGACTGAAGTAGTTTAAGTCTTGGTTCTCTATTATTGTGATGATTTTGGCTTACATTTAACAAAAACCCACCAATCCACTATCTCCGCAAATAGAATACTTCATAAGACCAAAAATAAAATGATTTTCATGCTTTTCCATGACATTCTAATTTATTGAGATGCACCTGTAGTCAGTACATGTACCTGTAGGTGATTAAGATTACTCGGTTCTTAAATATATAATTACACTGTAACAGGGACAGCTTAAAATAAAGTGTAACCTTATTATTTATTTTTTTTATTTATGTTTTTAATCCTGGGATCAATGTGTTTTTGTGACAAAAGGCTACCCAGAATAATAAAGCAGCTGTCTTTCAAACAATGCTGCAGTACACATGATTTACTGTTTGAATATGTCTGCTATGATTTCCATTTTTGTGATACTTGGCTTGTTTGTAGAGCAGAATGTGAGCTTGTGGGTGGATGAAAGAGTGAGAGAGAGGGTCTGTGTGTGGTTTACAATCACCCCATTGTTACGTCTTATTGAATCGGGGTGGAGGGACCGTAGTGCAGACAGGAGCTTTGTTGAAGAAATCCCA
>NC_039269.1:12837863-12905365 GCF_003368295.1 Carassius auratus | reverse complement strand
ATTAAGATACAATACTGGTTTGGTGGTTAGTTAAGTTTGATCTAAAATACAGTAAAAACTGTAACATTATTAAAAAATTTTACAATTTGATTATATTTTAAAATGTCATTAATTTTTGTGATGCCAAACCTGAATTTTCAGTGTTCAAAAAAGTTGTTCTGCTTGATATTTTTGTGGAAACCATTATATTCATTATTTTATATTTATTTTTTTCCTGAATAGAAAGTTTAATTGTTAAAAATAATGATAGTTTAATAGTTCATAACGCTAAAACATAATTTATGTGAAATAGAAATATTTTAGAGCATTTCACATTATGGGCCCTATCATACACACGGCGCAATGCGATACAAGGCACAGCGTAAGTGTGTTTGCTAGTTTCAGTCCGGCGCGTTCACATTTTCCCGTCCAGCGCCACGTAGTTTAATTAGCAAATGCATTTACACTCATTTTTGCGCCCATGGGTTATTTAAAGAGTGTAAACACTGCTGAGGCACGGGGACGCACAGCAGCACACACACATGCCAAATATAAAAAATTAAAGCATTGCAATGCATAATAATTTTTTTAAGGCTAATTAAATATAAAAATGCCTACATGCCATAATGGATAGTCATCGCATGTATCAGAATTAGGCTATCTGCTCACACATGAACAGCTATGTTTCATCTCGGAGACACGTTCTCTGTCTTTGCACTTGCTAAATTTCGCAGTGTAAATAGCAAATCCGTCATGGCAAGAGCGCAACTGGCTCTTAAAGGGAATGGAAAATGAGACTCTGATTGGTTTATTGCATGTTACGCCCAAAAAACACCCATTACCCATTAAGAGAATAGGGACAACCCATTTAGACAATGCGCCCGGGCGCGCCAAACATTTTTCTGTCGCTAAATTAGCAAAAGTGGATTTAGACACCCCCTATGCGTTTAGATTGTTAAAATAGGGCCCTATGTCTTTACTGACACTTTTGATCAATTGAATGCATCCTTGCAGCATAAAGGCATTCATTTCTCTCTCTCTCTCTCTCTCTTTTAAAATATATTACGGACCTCAGAATTTGAAATGGTAGTGTATATCAAATATATTTGTCACTCAGCTCTAGATGTTTGCAGATTGACAGAGGACAATTATGTACTCTTTCAACTGATTAATGCCAACATTTTGCACTATTTTTAGCACTATAGCTTTTTTGTGAATAGGAAAATGAAACCAGTACACAGCATAGTAACTTGTTCCTTAGCTTCTGTTAATGAATGCATCTTTGTGTGCTTGTTGTGAGTGGCACAATAGACTTGCAGCCACTGCAGTGGTGGTGACTGATAGTGCCAGGAGCAGTGTTAAAGTGCTGTGCCCTCCTCCCATATCTTATCATCCAAGCTGTCTGACTCCAGCTCTGTCTCTTTGCTTTACCTAGAACCGCACACGCCAGGGCCAAAGCAGAGGCAGCTGACCAGGCGGCCCTGTCTGCCAGCCAGGACTCTGATATCGCCAGAGCAGTGGCTAGAGAACTGTCCCCCAACTTCTATCAACCAGGTATCCCATCACCCACGTGCACATCCGCTTCCTCTCATGCACACACTCATACACAGACTCACACGCGTTTTTCTATGCCCTTTCGCCCCTCCCTAATTACTCCCTTTGTGTCCTTGTCTTTGTGTCTGGGTCAAGTGTCTCTTTTTTGCCTCCCTGTCAAGCAAAGGCAAAGAAGGCAGATGCAATTGCAAATGAGTTGTGATGGGGAGGAATATCATTTGCATAAATTACTGCTTCTCTGAGCCAAGCTCCGACCAATTTTAATTCCTGCAAATTATTAAAAAAACCATCAGGCACAATAATTATAAATGTGTGTTGTAGACTGGAATTTTTATCCTAAACAATTGATACATTAGCATTACCTACATGAAACAAGCTGGTGATGAATGTCACATTTGATATATATTTATGATTTGTAATATCACATTAACCTCAGTTTAGTAAGGGCCAGTTTCTTCAACCTTTTTCTGCTCATATAAAGCTTTGTTAAAGCCTTAAAATGCCTTTGGCATTTGTCCATACATTACCAAATGGTTTCAGGATAATTCCTAAATGGTCCAAGTGGAATCCTTAAATCTCCACCCCCAACTCAAACGCAGGTCTGCATGGCTGGCCAGTGACGTCTTGCTTATGAAGCTAAATATATTTTACATATTGTGGATTACTATGTAATGCACAGAATCCCTGTTGCTTCCTAAATAATTAATATATAAATAATTGTCTATTACATTAGTTCAATTGTCAGATAATTGCGCACTAGCCGGATTTGACAGCACAACCTCAGTGGGATTAAAGCTGCTGGGTGGATGCAAAGAATCACAGTGCTGAATCCCTACAACTCTGGTAGCTGTTTTGTGAATTATAACCATTTTTTTCTATATCTTTAGATTATGAAATACATGCACTTTTCTAAACGAGGTCAAAAGTTTCTACTAACAGGGCTACCAGCTTGAGTAGCATGTCAGTTTATTTTATTTGTTAAGGATAAATCTGTTACCTGTGGAGTTGGGGATTATTCCGAATTGAAGTATTATCTCTGCAGATAGATTTACATTAAGTTTATTTATTCCATCTGTTACGTGCCCGGTGCCCCTGTTTAAATGATCCAGAAAGGGTAACTCAACATAAAGAAGGACACGTGAATCCACCCTCAAATTATTTTATGAGTAAATGCAAAGTTTTTTTTTTTTTTTTTTCCTGGGGAACACAAAAGAATTGCACAAATGAAAAAAACATTGGAATTGAATTTTTCCTCCCCATCAACCATGTCCCTTTAGTTATTCCATACATTTAATTTTAAAGTCAAGTTCATGAAGTGAAATGTAGTCAGGTTTTCAGTTCTGAATTTCTCAAAACCTTGGTTGTCTGCACATGATTTAGGGAAACATTACCTAGGACTAGTCAAGTTTAATTCCATTTTATTTAAAATAACCTAAGAAACTATGTCTTGGGGATTGGGATAAATATGACAAATGTTTATTTTAGTGAGACACTCATTTTTGTTTACAATCTAGATTTTATTTCACAATAATTAGGCTGCTGCTACTTGTATATAAGCCAAATTATAATATAAAGGTCAAAGATCCTCAATCCTACAGACTTTATAAAAATCACCAGGCTCATAACTTCACATTTGTCCTTCTAGAAATATCAAAATACCTTTTCTGCGTCAACAAAGAGTCAACTCAACTTACTCAAGGGATCAATGTGGACTGAAAGTTTTCTTTCTGAAATGTACTCACATTTTATTTGAGAGTGTTTGGTGTCAAGACTCTCTGCAGACGAGCTGTTCCGCACTTTAGCTCTTTAAAAAGGCTGATAAACAGTGTGATTTATTTGTAGTCTAGGCCTGGGCACAGTCCAGTGCAAGTTCTAGAAAGCCCATCTGTGTCAGCTGCGAGGCCATATCCATGGTCTGGAGAATCTGGAGAATGACTGGAAGCTAAGACTTCAATCATAAAGCAAGTGGCAAAGTTCTTAATGTCCATCCCCTGCATAAACACTAAGAGACTGAGACTGTAAAAAACGTGAAATTGCATCTGTTGTGCTGGCAGTTTATTCTGAGCTTGATATTCACAAGCAGCGCTCTTGAGATGTTTTGTTTCTGGGTATTAAGCATTTGAGCCAGATTTAGATGCATCAAGGTCTTTTTGTCTGGCAGTAATCATTTGATCTTTTTATTTTTTTTATTTTTAGAATCAGACTGTATAAAATGTAATAAAATAAAAAAATTAATATCTATATACAAAATGTAAAAATATTTAGTAAACTAATTCTGATTTTTTATACCCTTTTAAGGTCCTGACTATATCAAGCAAAGGTTTTCCAGTGAGCCTATCGAGATTAAAGAAGTACCAGAAGAAAAGAAAGAGAAATCACCTTCAGGAAGTCCGCACTTTTATCGCAAAGGCACGACCCCAAACCAGTCCCCTTCCCAAAGCCCGGGACCCACACCACCTCCCTCTCCCCCTCTCAGCAAGAAAAAGCCCTTCTTTAACAGAAGTGCCCCAAAAGCCATCAAGGAAAACAAGACCCCTGCTGCCGAAAGCCTGGCAGTGGGTGTCACCAAGGCTACTTCCAGGATATCAGACAAACAGGAAGTAAAACAGGAAATAGTACCGGTATCCAAACCCTCCAAGCCGCCGGCGCCAGTCGCCAATGCCTCCAGCCCTGGGAATGGTGAGCTGCACTCCCAATATCACGGGTACTTTGTGAAGGCGGAGGTGATGATGCCACCTGATGATCCAGAGGATGAAGAACACCATGCAACATCGACTGCTCACACCAAGATGCCCCCTGCTGCAAAGCAATACCGCACACCGACCCCCAAACCAGTAATGGCCATAGAGAGCAAACCCGAACCCAAACTGAAGAAACAGGAATCATTGAAGCCAAAGAGCCTAGCAGAAACTAAGAAAGCCAGCATGGAAATTACTACTGACATTGTTGAGGAGGAGTCAGTAAGTAGCTGCAACATCAACATGCATGACATTTATCTGTAAAATTCACAGATACATAATCATCTATATTCTCTTAATGTATATATTATAATTTAAAATTACATTTAAGTGCTACACATGAATTTAGGCATCACAACATTGTAATGTTAAGTATGAGATTTCTAAATTATATATTTATTTAACAGTGTTAAAATTAAAGGTGCACTAAGCTATTTTTGGCCAAATGATGTTGATATTTGAAAGCACCAAAACAATTTGCCTATTTTTATATCTCTGTGCCCCACACAACCCTGGCATAACAACGATCGCGGAAACAAGTGAAGATGACACAAGCATATTCAAACAAAAGCCAACACAGATAAGATGTGTGAAACAATGCAAAATCAAAGTTACTCGCAATGAAACAATGCAACCTGGGTGTCCAATTCTAGGCCTTCCCTCTCCCTGAGTTCTCTCCACCGCTGGAAAGCTGCTTCAGTATTTATTTGGGTCCTACCTCTTGCCTGATCATAACTCTTCTTTTTTTAATGTTTTGTTTCTCCGACATTCTCCTCTTTAGTTATCTTTCGATTCTCATAATTATCTTCAGTCAATCTGCCAATGTCCATCTGCACTCAAATTGAGTGCTCTCCATTATTACAAGACATGGCCCTTACTTTTGATTGGCTACAAGTGTGTTTTGGGACTCGGTCCAATGTGGTCAAAAGCGTTTTATCAAAAAATGCTTAGTGCACCTTTAAAGTAAATAATTCAAATGATCCTGCACACTTAAATATCCAGTATTGACTGATACTAATAAATCTGAACATTTCTAATAATGGAAAATAAACAGTATGGTATTCATATACTGTATCATGCATGCTTATATAAATGGTGTTTTTTAGTTTTTAGTATCTAATTTAAAATTTATATTTTTTATTTTATATTTAAACATATCAAATAAATATTGTCCATTACATGAAAATAATTATCAGCTTTTCGGTATTAAAATTCAAATTTGAATATTGGTGCATAATTCAAAATGTATTTTATTTTATTTTATATTTAAACATATAAATTAAATATTGGCCATTACTTGAAAGTAGTTTTTTTTGTATTAAATAAAAAATTGTAATATTGGTGCATGCCTAGTATTTTTATTTGCTATATGAGAGCGGGTGCCATTCAATTGCTAACCTCCAGCTTTGTCTTTTTTGCCGGTTCTTCAGGGTCCCAACTCAATATTGGTCATACTAGTGATGCTGATAAATATTGGACTGGCAATTATTTTTGTTCATTTCCTCACTTGATGGCACATTAAACTCAGGTAAGACTCTCGCACTCAGATGGAGGATTTCGGCCCTGATCTTTTCCCCATGTCAGTCACCAACTAATGTAGTCTACCTTACTCTTGCCATGTAATTGCAGCTGTGCCTGAATGTTATTCAACATAATTACTTACCCTCTAACTGTTTCGACCCTTCAGTGAGCTCATGAAAACTAGCGGCATAGGCCCCTAATTCTCCGCACTTGCGTCAATGGCCTTTAAAACAAAATGGCACCAGTCACACTCAGAAACAGGCAAAGGACTGGATGACTGGAATTAGAGCAAATCATGGGAGAAAGACGAAACCCGGACCATTCGGCTTGAGCCAACCCAGTTCCTCTGGCGATGATTTGTGACTCGCTTGGGCTCTGAAAGCTGAAGCAAGCAGTCGTTGGGAAAGAAAAAGAATCTGCTGATCCAAGCCGTACCCAGTCAAGTGCATGTCCACCCTGCTGCTAATGGGAGGGGTGGAATGGGGGGACTTAACTGGATATGTTCGGAGATGCACTTTTAGCTGACGGAAGCGAACAGCTGCCTTACTATTTTACCACCTGACGTTTTAAAGGGGAGATGTGCATCGGGTTGCCAGTGTGTTTGGGCAGCAGGAGTGTGTACCAGTGTCCGCTTTCCGCTTGGTTCGAAACACCATGCACATTTTGAAAGGGTCACTTGCCAGTCTTATTCCATTACCCATCTCTACAGCCTTGTCTAACATCTCTTGCTCCTGTTTTAGGAGATTCGTCTATGACATGCCTGTGCATGGTACTGGTTTAACGACTTTGTCTTGACTTTTTTTGTTTGTCTTTGTTTCTGTTGTGTTCTTTATTTCTGCACCTGTAGCTAAGGATGACGAAAATATCCAATGAAAAATCTAACTTGAAAATAACAGCACGTAACAGTTTGAACTGTAAGATTTATAATTTTTCAAGATTTTTTTTTTTTAAAGTGCGTGGTTTGATTGAATATATTTAAGGTATTATTGTAAAATTGTGTGTGTGTTTTCTTTTGAAGGATAGGCAGTTTTACATTGTACTAGGGCAAAATGCATGGCTTTTATTTTATTTATTTTGAAATGACTAATTGTGACATTTTGCACCTTTAATATTCACGGCCTGAGACTGTGCCCACTAACCCCCCAAACCCCCCACACTACCCCTAAAGTTGACGTGCAGAGCGGTACCTGTCTCAGTATTATGCCTGCTTAATTGTGTTGAATACATTCAGGTGGACCCAATGGTTATAAACGCGAATGTAAAGATGGTTGCCTTTAAGAATTTGTAACAGTGTTATAGTTTACCTCTGAAAATGTGATTTTTGAAATGCTGTCTTAATTGGGGATTTTTGTGGAAATCTGCTGTTATTCTCCATTATTTTGGTTTGGTGGTGCATGAGGATGTGGTTGCAATTATTGTGCACATGGTGCATTCGCACCAGTATTTAAATGACAAATGTATACATAAAAATAGATCTATTTTATATACAAAGTCAGAATATATTTAGTCAACAGTTGGACACTAAATGGCCTTGACTAAAATTACAGCACTGCATCTTTTGCTGACTGATTCAAACATCCTGCGTGCATGGTGTATTTTTGTCAGCTATGGATGTGTTGTGTGAAGCATGAATTTCAGCAGTAACAGGGTAACTGTTTTTACAGAGGTTTTGTCAGACTGCGAGAGTATGTGAGAGAGGAGGAGGAGGGAAGAGAAGAGCATCAGAATGGATGATGGTTTGTCATTTGACAAGAGAGAGTAATCTTCAAATGTAAAACAGACTTATTTTTAAAGAAATAATATCTTTTAAAGCAATATGTTTTTTCTTTTCTTTTCTTTTTTTGTGGTGGGGTAAACATCTTTGATTTACACTCATTGGCTATGTAAATCGCTGTTTTTTCTGTTTTCTATTTCTGTTTATATTCCATCCTGACCTGATACATATTAGATGTATTTAAAATGTCCCCTTACAATTTGGCATTTGTTTAACCAGTAAAGATTTATTTGTCATTTTGTTTCCATTACCAAGAAGTTACAAAAAAGTTAATCTCTATACCAAGAAAAGTTACAAATTGTGTATTTTTATAAAAAAAGAAAAAAAAGAAAGAAAGAAAATAAAAACACTGCTGGTATTTAAGATGTTTTATTGAAAAACAGTATTCAATTTAAAGCTTTTGTGCTGTTATGATTTAATATCTAGCATAGCTCTTCAGATTGACCATACAAAAATTCACAACTGAAGAATCATTAATTGCAAATTCAAGATAAAAATTTGCATAAAATTTAGGTTAAAGCAAAAAACGGGTAATAAAGACATGCAACAGCACGAAAGGGTTAAATACGACATTTAAAATGGCTCGAATCAGTTATTGTAATATCTTAACATTTTTAAATTGGTTTGAATGTATTGTTTTCATTTTAAAGGCTGAACATGTGGAAAAATGTTGCTGAAAGTTTTTATATGAACTGTCCCACACACCTTAATGATAATGAAACGTATATATAGATATATATTATTTTTTGGGAAATTATTGATATAAATTATAATTAAAAAGATGACTTTTCAAAGTTTTGAAGCATGTCCTGGCATTGTTTTTTCCCATTTTATTGTCCAACACCCTGTCCAAATAATGTCTTATAACCTATTATTAGACAAAGAAGAGTTTTGAAATGATTACATACATTAATGCACAAAATTATTAGGCAGAAGAGAGAGGGGCTTCCATTACTTCCATGCCGTCTCTCTCTAGACTAACAGACAACCCTCTACTACTGCATCTAAATCTTTACTCTGAGCCACTAAATGATGTCTAATATTAGCCACTGGCTAATAAATTCTCAGATTTTACTCGCCAGTGTGTGAGTGGGAAGCTAAGTAGAACACTTCGGCTGAGCGCTTCAGAGTTTCTCTCTTCATCGAACGAGAAGCGATCTGTGCTATTTTTCCGTTCATCTCTGTGGATGGACAGCATGCCTGGTATTTCGCGTACCGTAAACTTCAGTGTGAAGGTGCACAACTCGCCGTCAGTTGGTGTTTTTTCTCACGCAGAGAGCGACAGAGCGAGAGAGTCTTACATACCATGCAGAATTGACGCGCTATACTTAAACAATATACTTTCTTATATTTTTCTGTCAAATTAACAGCGTTACATTGGAATTCTTCAGCTTTTAAGAACTGACAGGTTCTCTGCTATTAGGCGGAATTAATTTTCAAACGACAATCTCATTGGTTGGCGTTCACCTATAATCGTCTAGCTTATGTACACAACCTGATTAATATTCATGAATCCAGCAGCTCGTTATTCCTTACTGCATTTTATATTGTTATTTTTAGTAGAATTTGTAGGCTAGTATTATTATCTTACCAGTATTAATGCTAGTTTTCTCCATATATTTATTTATTTATTTACAGAAACACGGAATGACCAAAAAAGCACCACCACTAGTCCGTTTAGTTAAAATTACTAATATGCATCCTTATAACCAAGTTTTAATTCAAATTACTAAAGTTCTATAATTCAAGATATTGAAATAGCTGTGCCATTTTACAAACATATTTAGTAAAATAAATATAAAATATATATAAGAAATATAAAATATATAATATAGCTACATATTTATATAGTCTTATCAGTATGGTGAGTGAACTAAAAAATGCACTTGCTAATGGCGATTCAATTGCCAAGGTGTCTGTAGAGGGTTGACAGGTATGTTTTATTTTAGACCAGTCCTTCCCCCTTGAGTGTGAAAATTGTTCCTTGTCTGAAGGATTGCTGTGGTGATCCTAAGACCAAAATAGTGCGAAGCAGCTGCTGTTGGCTGGGAGAGGGTTGTATTTGAGCACCATGAGAGTTGCGCCAGCCTATGTCGTCTCTCTCCTCCTCTGAGCTCAATGGAGAGAGTGGAAGGTCACCCACCAGCTGCTTTGTTGTTCTCTTTTAGTATGTGAACATGGACCCCATAGTGGACTACAGTTAATATAGAAAGAGCTTGAAATAGAGGCTCAACCAACAGACATAACACACAAAGTTGTGTTTCTAAACAGCCGCAGCCATTAAGCATCTAGTCTCACGAGACACTTTACCTAATTAAACCTCTGCTGATGCACAAACGGGAAGAAGATCACTCCGAGGTAGCCTATTCTATGACACCCCTACATCGCTCAGTCAACACTGATGGAATTTCCTCCAACTTCGGTGCGTTGGGTCATTGTTTGCGTAATTTCTGAAAATATATTTCGCCCCGATTGGTTGAGACCAACTTAGATCTGGTATAGTTTGAGAAATATTTTCATGGGAATTGCCAAGGTCAAACAGTATCGGTTACACAGAATTTGTTGCATGTGAATGGGAGACAGTGAGAAACCTCAACCATCTCAAACTACATACACCGGCTCATATTTCACAGGTCATCACTTCTACTACAGAAAAGGTTTGCGGTAAAGAGCCATTGTGAACAAAGTGGATCTGAATTTTATTTTTTCTTTGTAATCTAAAAAAGAAAAAGAAAAAGAAAATTAACCATCAGGAACAGTGTTCTTCAAACCAGAAGCAAATTATTTTGTACATATATGTCTTAAGACTTTTTTTGCAAAAATGTCACATTATTAAGTCATTAATATGTAAAGTAATTAATTTAGTCTTATCAAGTACTTTGTTTCGCTGCTTGATGACACAGAGAAGATGATCATAACATGTAGTCCATTACTGTATTCAAAATTTAAAAAATTTACCTCAACTTCCCTTTTTTGGGGAATTTCTTTTTTCTTTTTTTTCTTTTTTTTTTTTGTTAGGGAGGCTGCCTAATTAACCCTACCTCTCCTTGCCCCCTCCCTGCCATTAGATTGAGATTGATAGGCCCCCAGGGTCAAAACTGCGAGGTCAGCCCGTCCTGAGACACCTGCTCTCTCTTGTCAGGCCTGCAACACCCACACACCCACTGCGAATATGCCACCTCACACCCAACCCTCTTGACAAGAGCGGTAGTGATCCCTCTTCCAGCATACATACTGTATATCACTCCCACAAATACAGCATGTGTCTACTATGTAGTGCTCATCAGAGATTCACTTGTTTTATGTCATACAAGAAATGAACACAGTGATGTAATTCATGAATTCAGTGGAAATCTATCTATCTGTCTGTCTATATCCTCTATAAACAGTTTTGAAATAAAGATTTTTCGTTTAAAGAAATTGAATAAAACAAGTGACAGTAGACTTTTAAAACATTACAAAGAATTACCATTTCAAATAAATGCTGTCTTTTTTAACTTTCCATGTCTTGAAGAATCATGATAAAAGAAATCTGCATCCAAATCAGCACACATGAATTTTTAAAAGGAAATCAATTAAATTTCAAGTTCTATAACATAAAACACTTACAACAGATTTAATCTGTTTTTGAATTGTAATTGAGTTTCTCAATATTACTGTTTTTACAGAATTTTTGCTAAATTAATGATATGTTTGTAAATAAAATAAATAATGTTAAGCACTGTATTGGCATGTTTGTTTTTATATACTTGCAGATTGTTAATATATGCATTCATTAAGCATAGCACACAACATTTAAGTTATACTTTATGTTGTTACTCGTGTTTCTGTTATCAAGTGTCAGGTAATGTCTCACAAGACACACATTTACAATAAATAAGTGAGAGCTACTCCCAGCTGATGGCAGACACTGTTGATAAGGCTGTTATTTTAACCTCCTTTAACTATTTCAGTCTGTCCAAACTTCAAACAGGAGGCGGTTCGGAATGAATGACAATACTCAGCAGCTGATAATGTGCCATGCATCCAGGAAGAAGAATCAAGTTCCTAATTGACAGGCTGCTGTTTGGGCTAAAGGGGCGGCCTTTATCATTTGGCTCAATCTAAATGTTCTTAAATATTCTACCTGGTGTCAAAATACTATACATACAAACAATTTTAATATCCGTCATTTGAGATGGATTTGCTAGAATGATGATCACTTGATCTGGTCATAAAGCTGAACCGAAAAAATACAGAATAAATAATTTGACTTGAAAAATAAATAAAGCTTGTCCTACACCCCTTCCAGATGTGGAAAGAATTTGTTTTTCTTATTGCCATCGATTTTCACATTTAAAGTGACATTAAATTGTATTGGCAGTTTGTTTTCAAGGTCATCAACAACGTTTATGGTGAGGATAATCTGATACTCTCCCTGTAAAGTAAAATAGCAAAATCGGTTTTACTATAAGATTATGGCTTTTAATCTTATCTTTATTATGTATTATCATTTATAGTATACTGTATATTTTAATACATGTAATTTCTGAAGGATTCAATTAATTTAAAGTGGAGTGGATAAAGCACTAAGTTGATTACTCACCTCGGGGCCAAAAAACTTTTTCACATAAAATGGAAAAGTCTCATGAAGTGTTTCTGAAACAAGGACACATCCTCATTGGTATTCCAGCTGCATTGCCATATTAAAATATAATGCATTAAACATATATTACACGTAGTACCTCCTTTTATGATGTAACATAATTTGAGGTCTTCACAAGGAATATCTGGCTGCACATGATCCAACCACAGCTGACCTTTGTAATAAATAATAGCATGATATCCAACACGAGTGATTGTGAACACTGAAAAACAAGGCAAATGTCACATTAAAATGTGATTTAACCATTAAAATGGTTAAATTAAACAGACTGTTCCACAAAGAAGATAAGACTAATCAGACTATATTATATTACCAACTTTAAATCTTTCGCAAACTTACTTGGGATTACTTTATAAGTTACAGAGTACATATCCACTCCTAGTTTGCAGGGGAAACCATCCATTGACAGGTAATACAGTGGGCCTGATTAAAGAGACAGTAAATGTTCATAATTCAATTAAGACAAAATGTTATCATGTATCATATTTTGTGGGTTACTAATATGTAGGTTTCCAATAATAGTTTCTGTATGTACACTATTCTGTTCAAATGTTTGAGTTCAGTAAGATTTTTTAACAATTTTTTTAACAACGATTTTTTTAAGTTTAAACAATAAATACAATAACACAATAAATTGTTCAAAAGTGAGAGTCAAGGCCTTTATAGTATAATGTTTAAAAGTATATAAAAACAGTATAAAAAATATTTTTATTCCTAATAAGTGCTGTTCTTTTGAATTATCTATTCATTAAAGGATCCCCAAAAAATATCAGTTTTCACAAAATGTTAGCATCAAATCAGTGTATTAAAATGATCATGTTACTGCCCCCAGATATGTGTGTGTGTGAAGTGTGTATATAAGAAGTATATGATATTCCACTTACCATCAAAAGTGTACCAAATATCAATACTTTCTGAGGAGCATAATAATGTTCTCTCTGCAGTCACAGATGACATGCAAAATAATGCAAAAAAACAGATAAAAGCTGAAGGGCACAAAAGCACCATATCTGTTATCCTTCGTGAACCACACCAATGGCAAACACACACTCTCAGAAAAGTAATGTACAAGACTTAAACTAATCGTTCTCTAAAACAGTTCTGGCTTTTGACAATGCAGTGCATTGTTGTAAACCACTATTTGTTTGAAACCCACTGCTTGTTTTTTTGGGGGAAGTGCCAGTGGTTTTGTGAACATGGAAGTAAAAAAAACCTTCCTCATGTGATGGAGGAATGAAGATATTACAGTAAATTATTTTATTTATGTATTCATACGTTTCAAACATACTGACCGACATACAATTTCTGCAAATATTTTTAGACAACTTTAGAGGTGCTTTTCTCAGTATTTTGATTTTATTTATTTTTTTTTAGAATCCTCAGAATACAGATTTTCAAATAGTTGCCAAATATTGTCTTATCCTAACAAACCATACATCAACGGAAAGCTTATTTATTCAGCTGTCAAATCTGACAATTTTTGTTAATCCTTCAAAAAATGAACCCTTATTAATGGTTTTGTGGTCCATTGTCACATATATGTTTTATTTTAGAGTGGGTAAAAATAATGTGGTCTTAGTGAGATGCATTAATACACTGCTGAACCATTATGTTTTAATGTAGTAAAACAGTCTAATATTTACCTCCTTTGATGATGTCACATATTTACAGAACTTCACAAGGAATATCCAGCTGCACGTGATCTAACCACAGCTGATCTTTGTTGTTAAAAAGTGCATGAAATCACATACGTCTGATTGTGAACACTGAATGACAAAAGTCAAATAAACAATCATTTAAAAAACTGAATCAATAATAATAAATTATTTTAATTATAATTATTATTAATAAAATAAAATAACAATTCTTTATTATTAGATGCAATTTATACTAAATTTATTAATAGTGAAAAGTGCAGCTTAATTTTGCAGGACCATTAAGTACATTATATGCACAATATAATCAATACAGAGCATACAACTTTCATAAACTTACAGATTTACTGTACATGTTATATTGTACACTGTCACTGATTAAAGGAGACAGGAGATATATTGGCCCTAATTTGTTGCATTACAAAGGAATCATAAAGACTGCAATTTATATATATATATATATATATATATATATATATATATATATATATATATATATATATATATATATATGTGTATATATATATATATATATATATATATATATATATATATTGAAATAGCAAGAGCTGTTTAGAAAGAATTGCCCTGGGCAAAACATAATTAATTACTTTATTTTCTTTTCTTTTTTATCTTCTAAAAAACATCCATTGAGTTTTTAAACAGGCATCACCTTTAAAATTACATTTCAAAATTTAATTTATTCCTGTGATGGCAAAACTGAATTTTAAGCAGCCATCACTCCAGTCCTCAGTGTCACATGATCCTACAGAAATCAATATTATTATCGTATGCGGATTTGGTGCTCAAGAAACATTTCTTATTATCACTTTTGAAAACAGATGAAATACATGAAATATAACCATTATACATGTTTTAATGCAAATACATTATACAGTACATGTTTTAATGCAACCTTGCTAAATAAACATATTCATTTCTTTCCTAAACAAACTTTTATTTTGCCTTTTCTGTCTTATTAAGAATAGGATTTTCTTGTCCTATAGCCCTCCCATCTGTTGAAAAAATGCATTCTTGTGATCAGCACTTTTAATTTGCATAGTGATGTTGAAATGTAAGGTGAACATTCTTTCACCATCATCGACAATGTTAACATCCACATAAAGCTGATATTCTCCCTGCAAGTGAAAATAAATTAATTCATTAATACATTTCATAGCTTCTGAAGGATCTAATTTTAATTTGTCATGTGCTTATATATATATATATATATATATATATATATATATATATATATATATATATATATATATATATATATATTACAGAAATTTGGACATCTTCATCCGGTTCAAAAGTTTTCACCCCCGGCTCTTAGTGCATTTTGTTTCCTTCTGTAGTATCAGTGAATGTTTGAACCTTTTTTAATAGTTGTTGAATCCCTGAGTTGTCCTGTGTGAAAACATGGATCTCAAAATCATACAGTCACTGCTGGAAAGGGTTCAAATATGCAAAAGATGCTGGAAAACATGAAGGGGGTTATTTTAATAATTTCAGCTATTTTTTGGTCTTGTGGACTATATGTAAAAATATTTTATGTAAAGTATCTGACTCAAGACATTACTGAATAAAAAAAATAACATATATTTTGTTATTTTGTTAAAATGATTTACATTTTCACAGATATGCCACTGTATGTCTGCATATATATATATATATATATATATATATATATATATATATATATATATATATATATATATATATATATATATATATATATTGTATATGCTCTATAATATGCCTAATAAAATCAATATAGAGCATACATCTTTCATTAACTTACTTAGGATTACTGTACACGTTATATTGTACACTGACATTCCTGGAGAGCAGGGGGACGCAGACATTGACAGGTAATATAAAGGCCCTGATTGAAGAGAGCATTGTCTTTTTTATACTGCATAACAAAGACTTCAAACAGAATCATGAAAAGAGATTCAAAGCCCACAAGAGGTGATTTATGAGCATAATTTGTCAAAAATTAACAGTAATTGGGCCTAGTATGTAAACTGAATGAGCAAGAGTCTCAGTTAAGAAAGAATTGTTCTGTGCAAAATCTATACATCCACTGAGTTTTTTATCACTTATCTTTGCTGGCCCCTGAGGCAACAATTTAACTGAATATGTGAAGTGCTGATAAAAATCAATCTGATCTTACCACTGTAGCTGTACCAAATGCTACAACCAACTGTTTCTCTGGCGAGGACACAGAAGATGATGCCACAATATAGCAAAGGAAAGCTGAAAGGTACAGAAGCATCATTGCTGTTCTTGCTTAATGAAACAGTGGCTAAATCTCTCCGTCTTTCAATGTTTTTTGTTTTGTTTTTTTTGTTTTTCTGAAAGCTGGGACATGAACAAATCACAAACTAATAACAATAGGACACATTGCATTATTGCAAAGCTTCTCTTTTGGATTGAACCATGTTTTTTTTCCCTTTATGTACCTGGAAGTACATGTACAAAGAAATGCCAGTAAACAGAACTTTGGCCACAAAATAAAAATCTTACAGTAAATTCAGAGGATTGAAATTTGCATTTAAATGTAATTTATTCACACTTTCACAATTAAAACCTATTATGAGTCTCCACAACAGTCCAGACTAAGACAAATACTTGATAATATTAAAGCAATTGCATAGAAAATATAACCTATCATATCACACACACACACCAAATCTGACTATATGACCCTAAACTTTTGAACAGGAAGTTTTTGTTTTTTTTGCTAGTATTTACTTTTCTTACAGCGCTCCCAACTGTTGAAAAAAAATATTCTTTCTACCCGTACTTTTTATTTGCACAGTGATGTTAACACGTAATGTCAGCAGTCTATCAGCATCATCAACAATATTCACATCCATGTAAACCTCATATTCGCCCTGCAAAGGAAAACAAAACAACATTTGTTCCATAACTTTTTTGTCATGTGTAATGTGCTTGTGTCGAAAGCAACACTGCATTTACAAGCAATTTTTTGTATTTATTAATTTTTTATGTTTACTGGGAATCAAGAATGTGACCATTACATTGTTACTGTATACTAGTAAAGCTTCAGAAATGACTTAAAATCTTGTTCATAACAAAATGGGTACAGCATTAGTCTTAAAATCTTACCAGAGGAGTAAAAAATCCTTTTCTTTTAAAATAAAATAGACTGGTTTCATGCAGGGTTTCTGAAATGAGAAAGAACTTTATCATATCCACAACCTCATCAATACAACACAAGATAAAGTGCAGTAAACATCTTCATGTAGTACCTCCTTTGATGATGTAACAGATTTTGGCATCCTCACAAGGAACTAAAGGCTGTGTGTACTCAAACCAGAGCTGACCTTTGAAGTAAACACAAGCATGATATCCCACACGAGCAAGTGTGAACACTGAAAAACAAAAGTTGCAAAGTTAGAAAGGCAATATAAACAAGAAAAATGGCATTATACAGTTTTAATATAGCAAGCTTACACATTATTCAAAGTTGTATGAAGTATAGATTGGGTTATATGCGTTGAGTGCACTTCCCACATGGAAAATCTGGAAAATGTATTATGTGTGTATACTGTAAGTATGTACTTTTTTATTTAAATGAATATTTAATATTATTATTAGGATTCATAATAAACACTTTTAGCTTATTTGTATATTCAAATAGTTAAACAGTTTAAACATTTTTGAAATGGTATTTAAATTGGTTTCTTAAAATAATTTATTGTAGTTACGTAAGGGCTCAAATCATAGCCATTTACTGTATGATTTTAATGACATCTGGAGAGAGGAATATGTTACTTAAGGGTGCTTTTATTCTGACCATAATTAAATTAAAAATGTCCTATAAAAATCATTGAAAACCTGAAAATGTTCACTGAAAAAGAATGGGAACACTAATAATATATATGCATTACTCAATGTGATGATTCAGGAGTAGGCCTATTCAATTTCCATCAACTTACTTGGGATTACAGTATAAGTCATAACGTGCATGGACACATCTCGAGAGCAGGGGGAACCAGCCACTGACAAGTAATACAATGGCCCTGATTAAAGAGAGAGATAAGAGAATCAAAACTTTTGGATTTCCCTGAGAAACTTGCCATTCGCTTTCAAAACATTTGTGCTGGAAATACTAAGGTGGAAGGAAAAACTATATTTCAATGAATTTGTCAGAATTCAATAATCCTGTGAGAGAATGAAAAACCAATTAAATATATTTTTTCCCACCCATCTCAGATTTTTTGTATACACCATTTCCATTTGGGGCCTCCATATTCCAAGAAGGCAGCCTTTGTGATAATCTAAATGATCAATTATTTGTAAAATGAGTTATAAGCAAGTCTTGTTTCCCTATGTAAACATCTGTGAAAACATATTTTGCTGAAAATGATTTGAGTCTCGAAGTTGAAATGTCAAGTAATAACAAAGGCTTTGAATAGATCAAACAGAGTCATTCAGCAATTAGTGTTGTATAACAACAAATTTACAAAAAAAAAAAAAAATCCAACTCACCTTCATAGCTGTACCAAACGCTAACTTGCTCCGAGGAGCATAATAACCGTCTCTCTGAAAAGACAGTGGACATACAAGGCAATCCCACGATATAAAAAATAAAAACTGAAGCATACAAAAGCATCATAATTGTTCTTTATTGTGAATAAAACTAGTAGATAAATATCTCTCGGTCTGAAATAACTAATAAATACTTGTCCGAAATTAATATAATGTGTCAGAGTAATGCACTGCATTACTGTGAAACTTCCCCTGTAGATAGAGAGGTCACTGGATTTTCCCCTATAAATAGCACAGGATGTGAGAATGAGGAACTACTAGAAAATGGAAGTCAGACCATATAATAAAATAATATAACAAGCAAAGAATTTAGAGAGGGAGAGCAGATGTTAAATATGAATTTTCATTTATTTACACTTTTGTTGCATCACAACCATACTGGATGACATGCCAGCCTGTCAATATTTAATACATTACAGTAGTCCATGATGATGAAAAGACATTTTGGATTGTCCACTAACACTGGGCATATTTAGCTTGGACAAGTTAATATTAATCTGGCTTGTTCAAGTCATCTGTGTCAAAAGAGAAGGGCTGGTCGTAACCCATGAGGTGGTTGTAGTCGTGGGGCAGAGGAAAAAGCATTGGGTTAACCAGCATTGAGTGTTTCTTGGCATAAAAACTGGTGAACATGCGACTGACATTGGGAATAATGACATCTCTCTGATGGAAGACCGTCTGTTTCTCCACTAGAAGAGCGCTGTAAGTGATGGCCGTGTACATGTCTGTCTCCTTGTTGTGGTACAGACGTACTACATAGCCTTTGGTGATCAAGTGGAGTAGAACAGGAGTAAGAAATGTGAAGAAACCCATAATGCCACAAAACGCCACCTGCAGAGCCAAGCTGTTTACACCAATGCCTGTTTTCATTAGGACATACGGCACCACACAGAGACTAAACATACTGCTGGAGTAGGAGAAAAACTTCACACCTACAACAAAAGTGCAAATTTAACCCATTAGATTATTTTAGAGATGTTCTACAAGTATAAATGATGTGTGTTATATATGCCAGGCAATTTACCAAGGACAGCTTTTCCCAGGTTGCCCGTGTAGATCAGTTCTCCATCTTCACGCTCGACTGGTAAGGGGTTATACCATCTAACAGCACAATATGGCAGGACCTACAAACATTCAGATCTATTAAGAGTAGCACTTCAGAAAAAAAAAAAAAGATTTTTTTTTCAGATTTTAAATTAAAATGTTTAGATTGTTGTTGTTGTTATTTTTTTCTTAAAATAAAATGAAAGCAGTTGTATTTGAATCATCAAGTATTTTTTTAAAGCTATATATATATAATGTCAGAATCACTTTTTTTAATAGCACCTAAATAGATAATGTGAATGTGCATGTGGATTTACATTTTTTTACATTTAAATTTTATTTATTTTTGCAGTTTCTTTTTTAGGTGTTTATACAGTACAGGTTTTTAAATAATTTTCAATTATTTTATATAATAATAAATAAATAGAATAAAAATATTGAGCGTATTTTATGTGTTTGGACACTTCTTTACTCATTCAAATAATGAAAGCATAAATAAATAACAACCTGATTTTTATTTTATTTTTGTTCAGCCAGTCAGTCTATGGTTATGGACACAGTCTACATAAACAATTGTACAATGTACAGAAAGGTTAACATCAAATGGCATATTTGGTAGTCTTCTACTAGGTACCTTTTCTGCATGGACTTTCAAAAATGACCTTTGGTTCTCATTCAGCAAATGTTCCCGCCTTCTTAAGAGCAGAGCATGAGATTGGCAGATATTCACATTGTTGTGTAGTGTCGGACGAACAGCAACTTGAAGGTTTCTGATGATCTGTTGCTGGTGTTTTGACAGACGCCGAAACCCCCGCAAAATCCCAAGCTGATACATTATTTCATGTGGAGTTTTTCCTACTTCCTCAGACAGCAACAGCAAGCCCACTAAACACCGGAAGCAATTTGGTTGGTGAGCACACAGCAGTCCATCTAAACATGGGCTGCTCAAACACCGCACTGGTGTGAAGAAGTATATATATTTTACACATTACACTTAAAAGATACTTCAACCGAAAACACGCAATTCTTATGTGTTTTTTATTATTAACACATACTGAGGACGACTTTTATTATGTAATATCAGAAGTGCATCGATTCTGTGTCGAGCAAATGTTTCCTGTTGTCGGCAGTGACAACAGAGAAAGCAGTTTTCAGACGCTTATCGGAGAGAAAACTGAGAAATATCCCTGACAAGCTCGATCTTAGTGAGGTGAGACATTATATAGTGTATTTAAGTATGACTATTTAATCTTGATTCGTGCGAATGATGTCTACTGGAATATTTACGGAAAGACACGTCAGATTTGTACGCTGTGCTTGAGCTAACTATGATTTATTGTAATGCATGCATGGCCCAGGCATTCACTGGACTAGTGGAGCTCTTTTATTTTGTGCCAAATCTCAATATAAATAACCGTTATTTTCACTATAAAATAGACTACAGAGTTATTTGGTTCTTTGCATGCATTTTCATGAACATCTATAGACGGTATGGTGTTACTAACGTTGCATTATATTTTTGTGGGGTTAATTTCTTTCAATTTAAACCTGTGTTTTCTTTTAATATTTCAGAGATTGACAAGGGACGGTGGTAAAAATGGGTAAGCTATTTTATGTTTTGGTAAACAAATTAATAAAGTACTTTATCCTGGACCTAGTGAGTTTGTGTTATTGGGAAAATAAAACTTTTAAAATACATTTCTTAGATTAAAGGATACAATTACTGTATTTCCCCCCCTGCATGATATTATATTGTTGGATTGAGCATATGATCAAATTAATCCATTTTAGATGGAGAAGAGAAGACCTATGGTGGATGTGAAGGGCCAGATGCCATGTATGTGAAGTTGATCTCCTCTGATGGCCATGAGTTTATCGTGAAGAGAGAACACGCTCTGACGTCTGGAACAATCAAAGCTATGCTTAGTGGTCCTGGTGGGTATTTGTTGAAAAAGAAATTAATAACAGTGCATTAGGTTAATTTAAATTGCATAGATCACCATTTTCTAAGATTTTAAATAAGTGCTGCATTGTTTATTTAGAATCATGTATTTAGTATTATTGTTTTCCTTCTACTGTAGGATCCTTACTGACTTTTGCCCCACAGTAGTTATTCCACATGCTCTGTATTTCTTTAAATTTGATTTTGTTTTACATATTGTGTGTAATTTTTCTCTCTTTTTTGTGTTAATTTTAATAAAGAATTAACATGATGGTAACATAGCTTTGTCTGTTTTTCAGGCCAGTTTGCTGAGAATGAAACAAATGAGGTCAACTTTCGAGAGATCCCATCTCACGTTCTTTCTAAAGTGTGCATGTACTTTACATATAAAGTCCGCTATACTAATAGTTCAACAGAAATCCCAGAATTTCCCATTGCCCCAGAGATAGCACTGGAGCTTCTGATGGCTGCGAACTTCTTAGATTGTTAAACATGAAAAAGAAACACTCATATACACGTCTGTAATGCAGAATAAATATGAAAAGCAAAATATTATTGGTTTATTTTATTGCTTTAATACGTTTAGGTATGCAAACGGAGATCTGGTGTGCTGAATTCAAAATATAACTGTGTTTGGTCATTTGTTATATTAACCTGTAATTTTCCCCTGGTTTTTTTTTATTGCTCTTTTATTAGTGGATATCTAAGGTATTTTGATTTTACTTTTTATTATTTTAAGCTTTGACACAGTATTAACTTGATAATTTATGTATTGCAAAATAAAGATGCATGAAGTGATGCTCTCATATTAAATATTTTAATGACTAGAGTCAACCTGACAGACAATTTTATAAAGTATCTGTTTGTGTTAACAAGTAAAAAATTCAGTTGAAATAGATTTGTTATAACTTTTCTGCATGTGGAGTCCTCAAAAAAAGTCTTGTAATTGACCGCAGTGGTCATTCATCAGTTGTTTAATGAATAAAATCAGCTGTTCTTGAAAATATGTTGTTAATTTTTTTCTGCTTTGTGAATTACAAATGTGCACGTAACCCTGGGATAGTTATCCCAAAATAAAAATTCTGCCGTCCTTTAATCACAAGTTGTTCCACACCTGTATGAATTTTTTCTTCTTCTATGGAACACAAAAGAAGGCATTTTGAAGAATGTGGGTAACCAAACAGACTTGTGTGTAACAACCCCCCCCCCCCCTATTTTTTTAAAATGTTTTTCCTATGGAAGACAATGGAGGCCAGTACATTTTTAGTTTGGTAGGCATTAAATTATGACAAAATGTAAAATTTGGGGTGAACTATCACTTTAAATCAAACAGTGATTAAAAATAAGTATCCTTTAACAGTTTTAATTGAATATTTATTCTGTTCTCCATGGGGAACTTGGCATCTTTTTGCTTTTTTTGAAAGTAAATGACACCTAGTGATAATTTTAGCTAGGCTTACTATGATAGTAATATCCTGCAGGTATAAATGACTTATAAAGGTTAAGGAAAATATCCAAATGTCTAATAAACAAATAAAATATGACATTAAAACATTTTATGTTTAAAATATATAATTTATTATTGGTCACTATTTTGTATATTTCCTTTAATGCGTTCATCTTTCTAATGTTCACTTTTATCTGTGTTACTTGTTAGAGCACGTGACAACTTATTTATACCGGGGCACGTTGTCGCAAAATCTCAATGTTTTCTGCTATAACGGAGTAAATTAATTGATTCAAGGTAAGTACCTAAAGTAAAACTGACTCGTAAAAATAAAACCACACCGAGCATTATTTACTGGAGACAACAGTGTGGCAACAAGCACAGTCTCCCGATTTAAATGATGTCTGATAGTTAATAAGCACATTACGTTACAATAAAATTGTTTTTTTTTTTCTTATGTAAAAAATAGTATTTTTAGAGTGTTTCGGTTAGTGTAAGTGGATGTTAGCATGTTCACCTGTAGTACCTCCGTCTAAACCTTGTAAACTGTTCGTGTTGTTGCATTGCGGCTGATCAGACGTCACTCGGCCAATCGCCTCTCTACCGGGACTTTCATCATGGCGTCTATGCAGGTGAGAGTCTCTCTACATAAAAAAGCAACTATTTTTCAGATAACAATATAAATAATTTTTTCACACATAGCTGTGACACGTACCGGGTTTCGTCCACTGTCCCTGCCAGTGCCAATCTAAACCCAGGACAGTCAGCTGTTTCATTTGTACGCACATTTGTTTACTTTGTTAGCTAACGTTCAGTCATTCTGACAAGCCAGCAAACTCTGTGCTGTCATATCACACACTGTTGTGGAGGTAGAAGACGATACTTATAAAGAGATGTCAAACTGGAATTATGAAACGTTAGCAGAGTTCTTCCGAAGCTGTAAATAATGCTGTTAATTCGCTAGCTTCTATAGCAATGCAACTCGTTTGTATGACTAGCTCGCTGTTAGCAGTCTGTTTGCTATTTGTATTTTTCAGTACTTTTCGGACAATAGGTTTAAATTAAGGGGAAGTGTTTAAAATGATACCCTTTGTATTAAAATGATGAATTAGTGGTTTAGAGTGATGTAATGAGGGCTCTCCTTGTTCTTACTTTGAGGCATTACTTAAATCAAGCTGTTTTCGCCTTTCAGAAGCGATTACAAAAGGAATTGATGGCGTTGCAAAGCGATCCACCCCCTGGAATGACTCTTAATGAGAGAAGTGTGCAGAACACAATCACGGAGTAAGTCCTGAGATGTGTGAAGATGCAAGATCGAGCAGTCAAGCAGCTGAAACCGGATTATATTTAGACAAACTAACCTTTCCTTAAAGTTGGCATGCCATGAAAATGCATGTATTTTCTAAATTCATGAAATAGATTTATTTGTGAACAATTCATCCATTATTTTATTTATTTACTCACTTTGACTTCATAATGTTTAATCAGTATGTCAACCGGGTCTTCTTGTTGAAAATGACAGAAGTGTGAAGTATGTGGCCCAGGATTATCTTCCTCCACTTCTGAGTACTAAAGTACTACTTCAGTTTCATTTACTCACCCTTATGTCATTGCAAACTTATGAGACTTTAATTCATCCTTGAAACACAAATGGAGATATATTTTTATGAAATCTGATATATTTCTGTCCATTTAACCCAAACTTTTAATAGGGAAAAAAAAAAGTTTATGAAGGGATTGTAAATGTTATCAGTATCCAAGTCTTTTGAAGAAACATTAAAGGGAGGGGGGTGAAATGCTATTTCATGCATACTGAGTTTTTTACACTGTTAAAGAGTTGGATTCCCATGCTAAACATGGACAAAGTTTCAAAAATTAAGTTGTACGTTTGAAGGAGTATTTCTGTTCCAAAAATACTCCTTCCGGTTTGTCACAAGTTTCGGAAAGTTTTTTTCGAGTATGGCTCTGTGTGACGTTAGATGGAGCGGAATTTCCTTATGTGTCCTAAGTGCACGTCTGCCGGAAGAGCGCGCGCTCCCATATAGCAGAGCACTGAGAGGCTGAGCACAGACAATCACTGATCAGAGCGAGAGCCTCGCGAAATGTCACAAAAGGAGTGTGTTTTTGGTTGCCAGGGCAAGACAACCCTGCACAGATTACCAAAGAAAAAACAGCATTAAGGGACCAGTGGATGGAGTTTATTTTTACAGAGCATCAACGGAGTTGTGCAAGTGTTTGTGTTTGTTCCCTGCATTTCGAAGATGCTTGTTTTACAAACAAGGCCCAGTTTGACGACGGATTTTCACATCGTTTATTTCTTAAGGATAATGCAGTCACAACGAAAAAGGGTCACGATCGTGTGTTGGAACCGCAGGCGGTGAGTAAAACTGCTTCAAATATCTCTGCCTCCTTGTTAGTGCGTCCCCTCCCATGCCGGAGACCCGGGTTCGAGCCCCGCTCGGAGCGAGTCGTTGCTGCTGCTGCTCTCGTTCAGTTTCAGCCTCTGGATCTGATTCTGGATCATAAATAAACGGCTGAATCTGACTGTTAGCCATGGTTTGTTTTGGATGATGGTTTTTTCCTCACGGTAATGTCACAGCTTCCAAGCGCTTTCAACGCAAAAGCCTACTGGCGCTCATGATTCTTTAGCTCCGCCCACACGTCTCGCCTCCAGTCGGTCGAGTTTTTCCGGGGAAAATCGGTACAGACTATCTTTCTCTTATGAATATAATAAAACTAAAGACTTTTTGGAGTTATGAAGGATGCAGTACTACTCTATAGGTACTCAAGAGTAACAGGATATTGAGTGAAAACCAGCATTTCACCCCCCCTTTAACGCAATTATAATTGACAAAAATTGATTGACACATACATAGAACATAGGGGTGTAACGGTTCACAAAATTCACGGTTCGGTTCGGTTCAATACACTGATGTCACGGTTCGGTTCGGTACGTTTTAGATACAGCAAAAAGAAAAAATTGGCAGATAAATTTCCTTGATTTTTTAAAAAATGTTTTATTTATTAAAACTAACAAAGTATGTGTTTTTTTTACATTGAACAATGATGGAGCTATTCTTTACCCATCTTCTATGGTGTTTTCTTAGCAGCATACTGTATAAAACAAAAATAGCTCCTTATAAATTTTTTTTTAAAAATTAAATGTAATATTGTTGTAGTGGTTATGAACAAATACAAAGATGTAACTCTTTTTATATGGAACTCTATAACTCTTTATATTTAGTGTGTTTTTACTCAATTGGTTCTCTATTTGGGCTTATGTTTTTTGGAACAAAGCAGGAATTACGGTCTGTCTGAAATGGGCTCGTGAAGGAATATTGTAATGGGGCTCAATTACATTAAGCATGTTCTTAAAACCTGCGTTTTCCACTACAGAGTAAGGTCTCATATCCGCGGCTATAACGTAAATGCACCATTCGCTGCGGTGATGTCCGTATACGGAGCCCGGGACGTCACCTGTAGGAGAAAAAAAAGCAATCCGTGGCGACGGTTTTGCAATCCGTCCCCTCAGTTTATAAACCGTACTCACGAATTCATAAACTGTTCACTCGATTTAACAAATCGTGCCCACGGATTAACAAACCGTGCCCACGAATTTCCAATCCGTGCACTTAGATTTTGTAAACCGTACCCTCGGTTTTTGAATCCGTACCCACGAATTCATAATCCGTGCGCACGCTTTCGCAATCCGTTCCCTCGGATTTGTAAACCGTACTCACGGATTCATGCAGCAAACTCCTACGTGTTAACATACAGTTTTATTGAATATTATTATGTGGAATAGGTTTACAGCAAAGTGTCTTAAGTGATTCTCTATCAAGTGTAGTACGAGGTGGAATACAAAGATTTAATAAGAAAGATGCGCATTAAAATCTTGTTCAATTGCTGATAATCTATAATAGCACTTGATTATTATTGTGCAATAAACCTGGCATTGTGACTGACTCTGGAGTAATTTTTTCCTCTTTTGTAAGTTATTTTGGATAAAAGATTCTTATGCATAACCTGTTTAATAATATATAATAATGATACAAATAAAAATAAAGTTATTTTTTATAATTTTAATTTGTAGGCTAAATAAATGAGTACAAGACAGTAAAAATATTTGTCATAAAATAATTTGTGAATTGCTTTATTTTTAAATAACCTTTGGACAGTTTTGGAAATGCTTGTGTACAATTCTTTCTTAACATGAAGACTTATTTTTGTGATTTTATTATACTAAGCTCCACCCACCTCACCCCACCTGCCGGAGTTAGATGCATGTTTCACTGTTAAGTGTAAAATGCGTGTCAGTTTTCAAATCCGAGGGAACGGATTGCGAAAGCGTGCGCACGGATTATGAATTCGTGGGTACGGATTCAAAAACCGAGGGTACGGTTTACACAATCTAAACGCACGGACTGGGAATTCGTGGGCACGGTTTGTTAATCCTGGGTACGATTTGTTAAACCGAGTGAACAGTTTATTAATTCATGAGCACGGTTTATAAACTGAGGGGACGGATTGCAAAACCGTCGCCACGGATTGATGTTTTTTCTCTCCTACAGGTGACGTGCGGGGCTCCGTACCGAGCCTTCAGCGCGTACTGAGTGAGCGAGCGCCTGACTGAGTAGCCTAACATAAACATATAAGATGGTGTTTTTCTTTCTTCGGGGGTGTCAGGGGCATTGCCTGTTACGTCGTTTGGGTTATTGGGCTACCTTGTTGAACGCATAACATTATATTTCACACACCTTTTTTATTTTCCAAATTTAATTAATTAGTCCAACGAACCGTTCGGTACATAATGCGTACCGCGTACCGAACCGAAAGCCTCGTACCGAACGGTTCAATACGAATACGCGTATCGTTACACCCCTAATAGAACACTAAAAAAGTAGTAAACAAAAGCTTAAACATATTTGCATCACATGCATGTTTTTATAACCTTTAAAATCATTGAACACTTGGCCGATTGGACAGAAATTGCCCAGGTTTCATTAAAATAGCTTCAATAGTGTTTTGAAGATGAACTATAGTCTCATGTGTTTGGAACCGCATGAGGGTGAGTAAAGATACATTTTCATTTCTGGGTAGACTAACTTAAAACTTTTTAAGTTTCTGTACTGAATGAGTTAACATGCAGGGAATCAGTGCTTGTGTTCTCATACACAGCTTTGTGTCTGTCCAGGTGGTTTATAGATATGGAAGGTGCTCCAGGTACTCTCTATGAAGGAGAGAAGTTTCAGCTCCTCTTCAAATTCAGTGGTCGATATCCTTTTGATTCACCTCAGGTAAACTCTGAATCTTTTAAAATATGTTGGAGGGTTTTTTTTTGTCTATGTGTAAAAGCTAAATGCTTGTTGCTAATATATATTGTTTCTAGGTAATGTTCACTGGAGAAAATATACCCGTCCATCCGCACGTCTATAGCAACGGTCACATCTGTTTATCTATTTTAACGGAGGACTGGTCACCAGCTCTGTCTGTGCAATCTGTTTGTTTGAGCATTATTAGCATGCTTTCAAGCTGCAAAGAAAAGGTAAATGTAACCTTTAATTAACCAAATTGGGGAAGGGTAATGAAATTCATTTATTATGGTCATTTATACGTCTAATAAACGGTTTGCTTTTCAGCGACGTCCTCCAGATAACTCCTTTTATGTAAAGACATGTAATAAGAATCCAAAGAAAACCAAGTGGTGGTATCATGGTGAGTGTGTCCCGTCATCTTCTATAAAACGTCTTTTGATGCAAGTTATTTTAGTGTCTGACCAAAGTTCAAATCACTTTGTTTGCTTTGCTCTCTCTGCATGCTGAATTCATGTCTGTCTTTTTTGTTTTTGCAGATGATACATGCTAGTATCCACAACATTTTGATATAAAAACAGACTTTTCCAAGTACATCAGGTACTTTATGATGCAGTCTTCAGGTTAAGACTGAACCAGCAGACCCTGGAGTGGTGATTTATGTATGGATTAGGCGTACACTTCAGCTGACTGGAAAAAGTGCTTAAAAACTGCAGGAATGTAACCCACCCGGCAAGTATATATTCTGATGGAAGCAAGATGTGGAGCTTTTTTTTATGTTTGATTTACATTGTATTGTTTTCTTTCATAAGCCTCTAAGGGTTTGCACTGGTTGTGCAATAATAATTTCAATATGGGTTTGGAATAAAAGGAAAGTCAGTGCAAATCAGAAAACCAGCTACTGTTATGGGTCAGAGACAGATGTCTATCCTTGCTTGGTTATGCACTGTGAAATTCGAACAGGGCACATTTTTCCATCTATTTTATGTAATATTTTAGCTGTATAGTTTAAAACCATAGATTCTTTTAAAACAAGCCATTTTAAGTTGAATATTGTAGCTGGGTGTGGTGTATAGTACTGTTCTGATAAATGTCTTATTTACGGATATGTACAGATTTAATGCAGGGTATTGATCATGTGACATGATCTTAAAGGGTATTTGGAATTACACAAATGCTTTATGGGTTAGGATTCAAGCACTGGTTTTATAAATAGACCCCCATTTTGTGTAGTTAAAACGAGAGATAACTTTACACATAATCACTTTATCTTTTATGTAAAGCTCTATCTAGTAATATTAAAATTGTCTGTTTCATGATTTCATGATTTATCCTTATGTACTGGGAAAGGTTCTTTTAAAAACATTACTTTTCCATGCCGTTAGCATTATAGAAAAAAGAAAAGTTTTTCTTCATTGTTTTGTTAACTTTATTTAACTTTATTTAAAAAAAATGTTCTTATTAAAGTAATATATTTTGAAATGCTGTCATTTGTTTCAGTTAGACTTCTTTATAAATGTATATTGTGTGGCTTCAAATATTGTTAGAGTTCTGCAGTTAACATTGTAGGACACTGATGGTATATAAACAGTGTGTTTTATGTAAATCCGTTACACAAAGCAACATTCATGCTGGTTTGTGACAGAATGCTGATCTGTCCAATAGAGGGAAGCACAGTCATGTTAACAGACGTTCACAGGCATAGCAGAAAACTACTAAACTACTATAGTTTAGTACTATAGGGTTGGATTTTTTTATTAAATGCAAGGCTGCATTTATTTGATCAAAATACAGTAAAACAGTAATATTGTGAAATATTATTACCATTTAAAATAAATTTTAATATAAATTTAAAAACATGTTTATTCCATAGACCGTGTAAAAAGTTGGACGTAGTGTCCATGACGTCAGCCATAGGTTTGCGAAGTGCTAGTGCTTTTTAAAGCTAAAAGTGGGCGTAGGTACCGCACGTCAGTACCAGATAATCGAAAATGGGCAAAAAGGCGGGAGCTGGTTGCTTAAACCACGCCCTCCTATCGCAAAGTCGGTGACAGCGGGGGCAACCCACCTGTCACTCAAGTGGCTGCGCCTTTAATTATGCAGAACTTTAAGTCTTAATATAATTTAAATGGATAAGTTAAAACTCCCCCACCTCAAGGTTTTCATGAAGGGAAAAATTTGATATATAGATCAAAATAATTTTTTGAACCAGGTTGTAAACGTTTTTTTTTTTTCTGCTGTAAAGTTGGTCATTTTAACTTTTAACATGGGAGTCTATGGGATTGACTTCCTTTTGCAGCCTGCCTCTGGCGGTCAGTTGATGAATTACAGTTTAAGTCTCTTCCGTATGGGTTTCACGAGAGAGAGTGGGAGGTTGCCGCTTGGTTTATCCTGTGATGTCAGAGCTGAATTTTCAGCAGCGATTACTCCAGTAAAAAAGACTATAATAAAATACCCTCCAGCCTTCAGTGTCACGTGATCATTTAGAAATCATTTTAATATGCTGATTTGACGCTCGGGCAAAATCACCAAATAATTTATTCTTATTAACGTTGAGAACAGTTGTACTTAATATTTTTGTGAAAACCATGATATGTCCATGTTTTTCTGATGAATAGAAAGTAACAACGTAAGTCACCTTTGACCAATTTAATGGATCATTGCTGAATGAAAATTTTAACTTCTAAAAAAATATTATAGCCTAAGAAATTTGGAATACTAAAGATTATTCCAGTTAATTACTTTCGTAGTATTTTATAATAATTATTATTAAATAGTTAAGAATAAAGCTACAAGACGTTGTAACAGTAGTTACGGTGTGATCAGCAGTGGTAAACAAGTCCTCTAGAATGATTCTTACTATTTTCTTGCAGCGTGTATAACTGTCTAGATGTTTTACTCAGTGAATCATCTTTTCAGAACTCATAGCAGTGAACAATATATATTAAAAAGTAGTCTGGAATGTTTATTCAGATGTGATTCCAAAGTCTTGGCTGATGTATAACACAGTCATTGGAATTTTCTCCTCCGTCAGACGGAAATCCTGGAGTGTGAATGGTTTGGATCTTCCTCATGTGATGATATCTGTTCTCTTGAAATGTGTCTGTGACATCACCGTTAAGGCAATGTAATGGTATCATCCAAATGAGTATGGTGTGGGAGTGGGTGTCATTTCCTGGTAAAGGGAAAGGGATTGACTGTGTATCAGTAATCTCTCATCCTTGTTCATTTTCCAAGGCTAAACACATTAGTCAGAGCATCTAGATTTGAGGGAGTCCCACGCAGGGAAGCTGTAGGCTTTTCTTGGCTCATTGTAATTGAGTTACCAAAGCAACATTACTGAGATAACACGACAGTGATGCAATGACTCTGATATACACAGAACTTTAGTTTTTCCTTTTCATAAAACAATCTCTAAATATAAAAATTAGTAGAAAAGTTCAAAGTTTAGTTTAGTAATTTGGTAATTACAAGACATAGCTGAAATTAAGAAAGTTGTTTCTTAAAATTACCCACTGTGTATAAAGAGCTATACTTGATAAAGGTTCAGATATAGAACTGGTCAAATTTAAACTTCAGTTTCTCTCTCGAAGCAAACTAAATGTCAGTGGATAATTAATAACTGATACTACAGATTCCTGTGAAAGCACATCACAAACACCTTACAATGGGCTGCTACACATCAACCATTCTTTCTTTTATGCTGTCATCTCTAATGAGGAATATGCTGCATACTTTTTGAGTTTGTACAAGGGGCTCTTTATTGTTTGCTGGTATTTAGGCTGAAAGTGGAGTTATCTAATCCACAGACAGGCATCACTTGTTGCCTTTTATTCACTGAGCTGTCAGTGTATGAACTGTCAGGTTTTTGTAAGGCTGTGCCATGAGGAACACTGGCAGCTTTCTTAATAATCTGTCTGAAGTAAGATCACGTAGTTGTCATTTTGATGATTTCAGCACTTTTTAAACATATAATCCAAAACACTGGAAAGTTTTGGATTAAAGGCTGAACTCTACTGGAAGCCCTTTCCTGATCTTACCAGGAACAAGCATATATATTTATAATATGGTTTATGGCATTTGAATGTGATTCCCTCATTTTATCACTTCACTGATAAATATGCCTGATATCTCTCTCCTACAGTCACTGGTATTTCCGCAAGTGAGTGGGCAGGGAAAGACTCTGCATATCAGGCTTTACAAAATCACATCCTCTACTTCATACAGTTGTGCAATACATTAATTTTAAAGTGTAGCTGGGCATAAATTAAAAAACATCGTAATCAAATATTTTAATTAATGAACCCGATATACAGGTGCATCATAATAAATTAGAATGTTGTGGAAAAGTTCATTTAAATTAATAAATTAACTCAAATTGTGAAACTTGTGAATTAAATAAATTCAGTGCACATAGACTGAATTAGTTTAAGTCTTCGGTTTTTTTAATTGTGATGATTTTGGCTCACATTTAACAAAAACCCACCAATCTCAACAAATTAGAATACTTCATAAGACCAATAAAAATATTTCTTATATAAAGATTTCTTAGTGAATTTGGTTTTCAAAAAACACAATGGACCAAAACCAGCAGATGACATTGCACCCCAAATCATTACAGACTGTGGAAACTTACCACTGGACTTCAAGCAACTTGAGCTATAGCTTCTCCACTCTGCCATAAGTCCGCGGTTATCTCGGTTGGTTGTGCATCTTTCTCTTTTTTCTTTCTATTTTTCCCTCCACTCAACTGTCTGTTAGCATGCTTGGATACAGCACTCTGTGAACAGCCAGCTTCTATGGTAATGAATGTTTGTGGCTTACCCTCCTTGTGAATGGTGTCAATGATTGTCTTATGGACAACTGTCAGATCAGTAGTCTTCCCTATGATTTTGTAGCCTACTGAATCAAACCAAAAGACCATTTTGAAAGCTCAGGAAACCATTGCAAGTGTTTTAAGTTGATTAGCATTTCACGATATTCTAATTTGTTGAGATAGTGAATTGATGGGTTTTTGTTAAATATGAGCCAAAATCACCACAATTAAAGAACCAAAGACTTAAACTACTTCAGTCTGTGTGCATTGAATTTTAATATATGAGTTTCATAATATGAGTTGAATTATTGAAATAAATGAACTTTTCCACAACATTCTAATTTATTGAGATGCACCTGTAAATCAGCATTTTTGTGTTTCATTTTCTTATTTCAGCAATGTTTTCTCTGCATTATTTTCCTCACTGAAAATGCACATTAAAAACAAGCCGAACCATTAAAACTTTATGCATGTTCAATTATATAATAGTTTCATATGCATTTTATACCCATTTGTATGTTTTTCATTTGTAATTTATATAGTTGAAAATAAAAATGTACAGTATACATAATACATTTTTACTGCTTTGTGCTTTCAACTGACCTCAAAGATAATTTAATATTATCAGGTTATAGCCATTTATTAGTTGAATACATAAAGAAACAAGGTCTACCTTTCAAAGTGGACAAAATGATCGATTTTAAGCATAGATTTGGAAAGCTGCCATGCCTCTGATGAAAATAGAATATTTAAACTGAAACCAAATCACCTTTTTCCATCACTTAGCATTAGGGAAAAAGGAAACCGTACAGGATTAGTTTAAAGGCTGTTTATTCAATCAAAATGCACATGTGGCAATTTCTGCTAATATTTTCTACAATCATTGGTGTCATCACAAATCATCAACACAAGACCACAAAGGGGAAACGCTTTCAATATTTTCAGTCCATTTCATAGTGTTATTTGGAGAATAAAACCTCTAAAGTGATAAAGTCTTGGAATGTTGAGAGATAAGCAACAATCCTTGACAAATAAAAATGTAAATACATACAAATAGGTGACAGGCCTTAAGCAACCTTATTGTAATGCACAGCATTTCATAATTAAAGTTAATTGCTACATGGGGTTACATTTGAAATTGCAACCTTAAAGATGACAGCAAAATGTCATCTGAAAAAATTTTTTTTATCTAAATGTTCAGCTTTCAGCGTTCCAGAGGAACTAACACAGAATTAAGCAGCACTGCTCAGTCAGAACCAGTTAGATTCCAGTCTTTGATTCATTGTTGTTTGTGGACTCCTTGCGTTGAGCCAGAAAGGGGTACATGCATTTATCAGCCCCGATAAATCTGTACATGCACACAATGGCATCAAATGGCAAAACCCTGAAAAATAGGAGATATTGAAGAAGATTATAAATAAATTAAATAAAACAAGACCATTCACGTTATTATGACATTCACTTACGTTTTCATGAAGGTAACCATGTACATGACTCGTGGCGTGCAGATCATTGGTTGGTCTGTTAGTATGGCTCTCATGGCCTGTTTGACACAGTACTCTGGCTTTAGCGGTGGAAACAATGGTGCCATTTCTTTCCTGTTTAAAAAGATAAAAGATTGTAAGAGAACAATTAAATTAATCAATTTGAACATGTCTTGCAATCAGAATTAAGTTAAGGATATGCTGTTAAAAACCACAAACCTAATTTTGCAGCCATTGAACATGCCAGTGTCAACTAAAAAAGGACAGACAAGCGTCATCTTTATTCCATCCTTATCAGCTGCTTTCAGTTCATGGCTCAAAGACTCATGGAAGCCTATGGCTCCGAACTTGCTTGCACAATAGTCCTACAATGAAAAGGAGAAAGGTGACTTTGTAACATACTGTGGTACACTGTACTAGATGGAAGGAAAAAGTGAGAATTTCTTACCTCCACACCAGCAGTGGTGAACAAGCCCAATGAGCTAGCTACAGTTACAATGTGTCCATGGTTCAGCTCAAGCATCTTGGGAAGGAAAGCCTTTGCAGTCTGTGGATTAAAACGTATACGGAGTCAGAAGATGAACACAAGATGTGGAAAAAAAGATATTAATGGTGTTGATTTAAGCCATATACCGACCCAGAAGTGAGCATGGCAGTTGACCATCATAGTCCTCTCGATAAGCTCGTCAGGGCACTCGAGAAGATGACGTCCGGACACAACGCCAGCATTATTGATCAACAGGTCGATGTTGCCCACCTCTTTGCGCACCTTCTCTGCAGTCGAATACACACTCTCGCGTTTACTGACGTCGCAAACATACGTGTAAACTTTTGGCTGGAACAGAGGCAACTCCTGAACACCATCCGAAGACCCTTTAAAAAGAAACAGGATTACGTAAGAGTATTGCACATTTTACGAGGTTTAAATGCTTCTTATCCCATTTAATCCCAGGAATAAATACATTTTTGATTTGATTTTGAAGGGTCTGAAAGGGTCAACCAAAAATAAAACGATTAAATTCTTACTTAATTGTAAACTTACTATTTACTGGGTCTTAACTGACCAACTGAGGAAATATCTGTAAATTCCGATCAATTATCATTAATAAACTAACTTTCTGCTTTGGTTAACTAGGGATTACACACGTGTTTACTTTCCTCGGGGGAAAAATGGGATTAAATGGGTTAAAGAAGAAGAAAAACGTATAACCTTAACACTTTCCAATAAGGTTTCATTTGTTATAACTGCATTAGTCAACAGAAGAAGGAAAAAAATATATATTCTACAAGCACTAAAGTAATTTAAATTATTGCAACATACGTTTGTTGTACATAATAATAAAACGCTCGTAAAAAAATAAAAATAGGGGGAAATTTTGGTTTTGTATAAAACTTACCAGCGGAGGGTTTCATTTCTCGGTAGATGTCTCGCACTATCTCTGCGGTCTCGTCGTTGCTCTCTCGGTTGATGTCCCACAGCACAAGGGTCGCTCGTCTCCGGGCAAACTCCTGCGCAAAGAGTCGCCCGAGACCGCTTCCAGCTCCAGTAATAACACACACCTGGCCCTCCACACTCTTTTCCCGTTGAGGAATAAACCATTTAGCACCGGCCAGTACGAACGACCATATTATTTTAAAAGTGACCACGAATACTTCAGTTACGATATTCATAATGTACGCGCGCCTCTGTGTTTCCACTCGCCAAAATAAACAAATTACAACAACGTTCAGTTCCAACAGCAAAGACCTTAAAGAAACAACCTGTCGAGGCTTGACTAAAATCGGAATGCCCTCACGACGGGATGAATTCCACCCATAACAATGTATTTTTGTGGCTCGCCAGCTCTTTAAATATGACCGAACTCACTCGACTCCATAACTTTCCACGCGTGTTTGTGTCCGCCTGTTATGCAAAGCAGTCATAGCGTGTGCGTCATATCTAATGCACAGTTTCCAGTGTATCTACTTCTGGACATAATAAATTCTAAAAAAAAAAAAAAAAATCGGCGCAAGCAGAAAGTCTCTTAAAAGTAAAATAGTTATTGCACTTTTTCTTCTTAAAATGCAGGCAATAGACCTTGAGACCTAATACATAACCGGAAGGACCTCGCTTATAATACGCCACCGCGCATGCGTAGAAGCCTCTTTTACTGTAGGGATAATGGCGGGCGAAACGTAAGTTGTAGACCGTGCCATTTAGATCCTTTTCCATCGCTTGTAATACGGCTCATACAATATTGTTTGGAGACTAAATGAGCAATATATGTATATTTAAGCATTAAGATGGGAAAATTGGGAGCAGCGGGGAACGATGAATCAATAAATTTGATGTGAATGTCGTGTAGTCTGCTTTGCTTGAGTCGGCTGAGCAACGTGTGATAAAGCAGCTGATGAAATAATATTAAAATGTGTCCGACTGAGTATATCTGTATGTGGAGACCATAAAGTGATATTAGATTGGGAAATACTCTTGTTCAAGCCAACATTTACACACTCGTTAGCTGACTGCTAACTTCAGGCAAAGCGGTGGTGCGGTGTGTCACGCTAGTAACGTTACTGTTCCTGTTCATAAAGACAGCCTAGAAGATTTAGTTATATACTATTTATAATATATATCTGGGTTGTGTAAGTTAGGTTATACATAGTGTGCTTTTTTGTGTGACAGTTGTCATAGCCTGGTTTGCATGCTTTACGTGGATACAACGAAAATGACAAATGTGCAACTTTTCGGTTTTTCATCAGAAAGAAGAAGGTCCCTTCAGTCCCTGAAAGCCTCGTGAAGAGGCGACAGCGGTTTGCTGCCATCAAGGCTATCCGTCAGAAGAAGGCGGCAGCTGACAAGAAGGTTAGTTGTTCAGACTTTACCAGCTTGCCTGTGAGATGTTGAAAAGCATCAGAGTAGAGCCTAAAGTGAATATGCATCTCTTCTCATGTCCCCAGACCCACAAAGTCACCAGGAAGCTCATCTTCAAGAGAGCTGAAGCTTACCACAAGGAGTATAGGCAGATGTACAGGCGTGAAATCCGCATGAGCAGGATGGCTCGCAAGGCAGGCAACTACTACGTCCCAGCTGAGCCCAAACTGGCTTTTGTTGTCAGGATCAGAGGGTAAATTTCCACCTCGCTGTTTTTGTTTGTCTGCCGTGTTGCAGACAGATGTCATCGATTGTGGTTAATGATGTTGCTCTTTTTTCCCCATCTTATCGACCATGGTGATTCCTCTTGAAATTAAGCCAAATCCTCTGAAACCACCACCAAGTATTAATCTTACTTAAACTCTCTTTTGAAAGTTGTTGATGAAGTGCCTTGTTTCTTCCTCAGTATCAATGGTGTCAGCCCCAAAGTCCGCAAGGTGCTCCAGCTGCTCCGTCTCCGCCAGATCTTCAACGGTGTCTTTGTGAAACTGAACAAGGCCTCCATCAACATGCTCCGAATTGCAGAGCCCTACATTGCTTGGGGGTATGTAAATATGTTTAAGGTTGATGTATAAATTGTGAATGTCCATGGTGTATTTACAGCTGTCTTATTGTTAAAGGTTTGGGTTCAGTGATTTGTTTTTAAAGAAATGAATAGTTATCCAGCAATGATTAGATTCAACTTTATTGTCAATAAGCAGAGTACAAGTACAAAACTAATGAAATGTACTTAGCATTTAACCAGAAGTGCAAGAATATAATGTTGAGCTGTACAACATTTTGTTTTTAACATTGATAAATGTTTCTTGAGCACCAAATCAGTATAATAAAAATTATTTCTGAAGGGTCATGTCATACTCAAGATTAATTACTAAGAGTAATTTGCCATCACTTGAGTAAAATACATTTTTAAATAAAATGTATTTTATAAAGTAATATTGTGAAATTTGTGCGGTTTTGCTATATTTTGGATCAAATAAATGCAGACTTTGTTAGGTTTCAAAAGCATAAACTTAGCTAACCCCTTATTTTAAACGGTAGTGTATACTTTGCTCAAAAATTAGTTTCTCATGTGCTCATCTTTGTTACTAAACCGGTTTAATCTTTTTTTTTTTTCTTTGAATGGCTTTTAGACTCAAATGAGTGCTTGGATTTTGTCAGTGTGACATGAACATTTGACTTGTCAGATTAATATTAACATCACATTGAAAGTGACCCATCAAAGTGCAGCATTTACTTGTCACTTGTCATTCACCATTCTTCTCCACAATTGTGTTCACCAATCTTTCCCCTATTGTGTTCAATGGAAGAATCATTTGGGAGGAATACTAATGTGAAATGTGTTGTCACTTACATGTACTTTCTCTGCTTGCTAAACCTCCATATTGCTGTTGTTTTCAGGTACCCCAACCTTAAATCTGTGCGTGAGCTCATCTACAAGCGTGGATTTGGCAAGATCAGGAAGCAGCGCATTCCACTGACAGACAACTGCCTTATCGAGAGGGCCCTTGGTAAGGACAAGCCAGTGCACAGCCTGATTAAACATTAGGTGTTATAGGATAAAGATTTAATCACATGATTGGTATCTCTCCAGGTCGATATGGAATGATCTGCGTTGAGGATCTCATCCATGAGATCTACACTGTTGGAAAGAACTTCAAGTGTGCAAACAACTTCCTCTGGCCATTCAAACTGTCCTCCCCTCGAGGTGGCATGAACAAGAAGACCACCCACTTTGTTGAGGGAGGTGATGCAGGAAACAGGGAGGACCAGATCAACAGACTCGTCAGGAGGATGAACTAAGACCATTAGGTGAGCACCTGATCTCAGAAGTTTGCCTTCCGTTTGTTCTTTCAGACCATATTGGAAATATGTGTGCGATTCAGGTTATTAGTACATTGTATTAAATGTGTTATGTAATCTGATGTGCTATAATTAAAATTGTGTTAATTTGCATACGGTGTACTATGAGCTGTATGTTAGCTGTTTATTGCATTTATTAATCTATAAAACAGTCTTTAGGCATTACTGGTTTGGAAGTCATGTTGTTCACATTCCCACATAGCAGGGAAGTTCTGAAATGATTCAAATTTAAAGAGGTTTGAATGTCCTCTTAAGGCCTGTTGGGAATTAGTCCCATTTAAAGTAAATGTCAGGGAAGAAAAATCTTTGTACTGATGTACAACTGCCCTTTTCAAAGTCAAACTTGTAATCTAAATGTTTTTGATTTATCTCTTACAGGTTTTTGGAACATTTCTGCTGTTGGTCTGTGAGAAAATAAAATCATTTACACAAACACTGGTTTTGAAATGTATTTCTTGCCATCTCTTTATTGTGCGACACTTTCGTCTGCTAATATTATATACTGTAAAGCATGTGTCTCAGCCGCATTAAAAAAGATGCTACATCTGTGAGCCCTCACAGCTAATGAAGCATCTCACCTTTAAACCATGTAAGGATGAGGTTGGAGGTCTACTGACTGTAAAGAATGTGCTCATAGTGTCCTGTACAAACATTTATTTTGTTTAATGGTCATTCTATGTATCTGGAACAATGCAGTCGCTACGTCAAAGAAAAGATGAACAACTAAACATCACATTGATATATCAACTAGGATCCAAAGTTAATGAAAAAAATAATTCAGAAATGAAATTGGAACGTATATACAGTAGTCAAGTTGTATTAAAGATAAATCTGCTCGAAGCTTGTGCAAGTAGATGATCATGCAGCGCTTTAGTTATGTCCAGTGTTCTGTTCCATCACCTTTTGATTTGAAAACAGCAAACAACCATTTTCACATACAGAAAAATTAGGGCTTTCAAGATTACATAAAAAAACCTGAGAACTCAATTATACTTGCATATTTTACTCTATAAAAAATTAGGACTTTCTGTACATACTTGTCTGAACCAATCCAAAGATCTTAACGCCTTCTCATAAATGACTGTTTATGAAAAGGCACCGATTTTAATACTTAAAGCAGGGCTTGTGTTCCTGCTTAGTTTTGTTTTAAAAATCACCTAAGTACGATTGACATCATAACTTGTGTATCTGTGTTTCTACACTAAATGGATGCAGCTGATTATGTCTCGAATGTACAGTTAATATACAAATCATACGCTCAAGGTTCTGCATTGAGCTGTTGATATCCAATGACCTTGTTTCTGGGGAAAGTGTGATGCACCTCTGGAGGAACGTTAAAATGACATTCTTTAATGTACAATATTCCCATCCAGTCAAGCTGACGTCTCGTAGAAATAAAGTGCCGTTTCCTTCATCCAGCAGAGGGCATAGTTGATTTACTATGGCCGTCATGGGTTTCCCTCGGCTGATTCTGAAATAAAGGCATTTTAAAAACTGATCTTTCCATACAGTTTCTCAGATTCGCTGATGTGGAGTCGCCACCCCAGTAACCATGCTAAACTATTTATTTCAAGAATGTATGTATTTCTAAGTAGACTATGGCTCAACTTTAAAGTGATGCTAATGGAAACACTTGAACCTGTGTTTCGCTGAAACAGACATGCTCATATAGATATCAGAATATTTAGTATACTGACGTGTTATATTTTGATAAAAGGGATGGTAAAAGAAAAAACGGAATTTGATTTGATCCACATTTGCAGAGAGAACTGAACACTTTGTGTTGCTTCATATATATGTCCACTGAGGAATAATATCAAATGAAGGCATATTTTGGTCAAAAATGTTATTTAAAGCTAAATCAATTTACACCGGTAGCGCTTTGGTCAGAACTATTAAACAAACCCAGCAAAAATGTTACAGTGGTTAGTCTTAAAAAATGTGTGCGCACAACATCTGCTCAGTGGGCTGTAAATTACAAAGAACGATTTGTGGGATATTATCACAGTTGTCTGAATCAGCCAATGATTTGAAATTTATATGATTCAGCTAACTTATCCTTCACATGGAGGGTTGTACTGTTACAAAATAATGATAGAATAATTAAGAGTATTATTTGTTTTTTAATGTCATCCCTCTGTATGAATATCAGTAAGCTCTTTGACGTTGAGAGCAGACCTTCTCTCTCAGGATCATAAAGTAAATCTCTGCGGCTATGCAGTCCGATAGTGTCAAAGAAAGACAACAGAAAATCCCCTTCACTACATCAGTATGCCTCTTTCTGTCCACATACTTTGATGCATTCCTTCTGTGAACGTGAACATGTCAATGCAACCCATCGCATCACATGCTAGTTTCACACGGTGGTGAGCGACCTCCCTCCCCCGAAGACTTGAGAATATCAGGTGAAAGGAGGTGGTTGTCCACCTTTTGTCCACTTTGAATGTTGTCTTCTGCAGCAATGGCCCCAACCGTGGCAGAAGCACAGTTTTGTGCACTTTTAGGCGAGGTGGGAGTAACGGCAACTCTATCGATGTGGTTTCTCTCTCTTTGGGTATCCGAAGATGACAGACTGAACCCAGGAGAGCTTGTGGCTCCGTCCTCTTCAAAGCCTTTCCCTGGGGATCTGGGACTGTGCCGAGGAGAACCCAACAGCAGTATTGGATCGGATACCGGTAGCTTTGGTGTCAGTGTGGCCGCGTCATCCGTCACGACCAAGTGCAAGTTGGAAACCCCCTCGTCTACAGATTCAGTGAAGTTCACTTTGAGTCCCTTGACTTTGACTTGGTTTCCTCGTGGAGGGCTCCTTACGTTTTCACCGCTCGGATCAAAGCTTTGGTTCTCTTCGCCCTGCGACATGGTGCTGCCGCCTGACTTGCATTGAACAAACTCGTAGAGGCCCTCTTTGATGATCGTGGGCTGCTTTGCTTTCTCGGGAGCCCGTTTCTCCAGGGAGGTGATCTGGCTGAGGTCGAGCGGTGGAGGAGCGCGTGGATGCCTTGTCTGTGCTCCTGTGTAATTTGGCAGTAGCGCGCTTCTCTCTACCTCACTGATGTCTGTGGCACAGCTGGCAAAACTGTCAACGCTGGACAGGCTTCTTATCTCAGTGATGGGTCTCTCTTTGTGCCGTGGTTCGCACTGCACTACCTTCATCTCCATCTCTTCTTCTTTTACGATAGTGCTCGCTTTGGAAGCCGAAGGTCCGCTGCTGCTCATGGATGAGGTGGCCGTCATCTGGTTGTACATTTGCTCGAGGGATTTTGCATTCAGACGTTGAGGGCTTGAAGTAGGTTTGAATAATCGTTCAGGAGAAGCCAGCTGACCTATTTCTTGATATTTTGCATCGAACCCTTTGGAACCTGAATCAGAGTTTGGGTTCTTCTGATAGTTCCAGCGACTGGGTGAAAGATGATTGTCTGTGCCCTTGTCCTCATTCTTTTCTATCACGACATCCAATAGTTCCATATTGCGAGCGAAGGCATCTTTCAAGTTCATCGACACAATGCTCCCATTCCTCTTGGCCCTCTCAAGCGCTTCTCTTCGTTTGATAGCCTTTTCTTGTCGTTTCTGTTCTTTGTAGAACTCAGAAAAGTTGTTCACAATAATGGGAATGGGCAGAGCAATCACTAACACCCCAGCAATGCAACAGAGACCCCCCACTATTTTTCCCAGAAGGGTTTGGGGATAGATATCTCCATAACCTACAGTTGTCATAGTAATTGTTGCCCACCAGAATGAAGCGGGAATACTGGTGAATTTCGTAGCATCTTCATCTTTCTCAGCAAAGAACACCAGACTGGAGAAGATCATGATGCCCATGGCTAAAAACAATATCAGCAGTCCGAGTTCATTATAGCTTCTTCTCAGCGTGAACCCAAGAGACTGGAGACCAGTCGAGTGTCTCGCGAGTTTCAGAATTCTCAGGATTCTCATGATCCGGAAGATCTGAACTACCCTGCGCACATTCTGGAACTGGAGGACACTCTTGTTGGATTCTGTGAGGAATATTGTGACATAATAAGGAAGGATAGCCAGCAGATCAATGACATTGAGTGGCCCTTTGAAAAACTTCCACTTGTTGGGAGAAGACAAAAAGCGGAGAAGGTACTCCATAGTGAACCAGGCGATACAAATGGCTTCAACGTGGGCCAGGTTGGGGTTGTCGTTGGATTGGCCAAATTCATCAATCACTTGTAACTCAGGCAGGGTGTTCAGTGACAGTGCAATGGTTGAAAGGATGATGAACAGAATTGATATTATGGCCAGAATCTGCAACAAAACAAAAAGAGGAAAGCATTTAGTGATGTACAATAATTTACTCCATTTACAAACTCCGAAGTGTCCATCTAATTGTGACAACTGTATACTCATTCAGAATATATGTAAATCCTCATATCAAAATATAAAGTGCTACTTAAGTTGACGTCAGTTTAGGCACTTCATTTGAAATCAAAATAGACTAAAGGTAGTTTCAAAATTGTAAAAATAGTGTTAAGGCCCGTTCACAACGATAACTATAACTATAAAGATAATGATATTAGTGTCCACACCAGCGAACAATATTGTCTGTTTATTCTAAGCGCATGTGTGTCTGCCGCTTTAAATTCTCAAGCTCATAACAGCAGGACTGGTTCTGATTGCCTGTCAATGTTATCGTTCATCAGAAAAAAAATCGTTCTGAAAGTGTTTCCAATGATATCGTTTCTCTGTGCTTTTATCGTTATAGTTGTGGTGTAGACTCTGCTAGTCTTTAATATTAAGAATGATTTTTAGAACTAGTGTATATCGTTATCTTTATAGTTATCGTCCTTGGTGTGAATGGGCCTTTACAGATATTCAAGTTTAAAGAAATTGTGACATTTCTTGGAATATATAATAATAATAATAATAATAATAATAATAATAAAGCAAAGGCTAATGGAACTAAGAGCAAACAAAGTGAGAGAGCGAAAGAGACTTTGCCCTCATCCTTATTAGGATAATGTGATCTGCTTCATCTGTTCTCTCATTCTACTGCACATCAATTCACAAATGGCTTTGACAAGCACTTATTGATCAGCTACTTTGTTAGAATATGGAGGTTGTCTCGTGAGGTTCTCTAAATCTTCTTGCAAGGTAATCAAATAACCCTGATCAGACTGAGTTACTTGTCTGGCTATTCTATTGCATTTCATCAAATCAATTTCCCTGTTTGCTGCATTCCAAGTAGAGGAAACATCACATTCTCATAAAAACCAAGCATTAACAATGCAAAACTTTTGAAATGACAGTGTCAATCTTTGAATGCCAAGGGTGAAGTCTGAACCTATTTCTGCAGAAATTTTGGGACAACACGTCTCTATCTATAAATGTATTAATCATACTTTTGGAAAAGGTACTACATGGGTTTCTTATTTTTTTTTAAATGGATATTGATCAATAGATGTTTATATATTGAGCCTTTATAATTGCTGTATCAATTTTAGGCTTCTTCAGAAATCCTTCAGTGATATGAAATGGTTTTCGTGATGCCACTATGGTTTTCATTGCCTAAATACTATACATATTTGCATATACATATTTATAATTCACATATTTAAGTTTTTGGGTTTTAGGGAACTAATTTAGACTATTGTACTGCCATTATGCCCTTCTAAATTATACTGTCATCAAAGAAGTAACAAACTATAAGGTTCTACAAAAGACAGTGAGCAACAAATGGAGAAACTGTTACTCATTCACTGGAACTGCATTAAGAGGGGATTAATAATGATCCTGGGTGGAGAATAAAACAGCTGACCTTGACACGGTCCTGTCATTGTGGGTGGCGTAAATTCCATTATGAAAGGAATTTCATAACACACTTCAAAATGTTCATGATCAACTTCATGATATTACACCAGAATTAATCACACCACAGACAAATATCAAGTCATACTACGCCCAATCTAAATGAATCAACTCTCCTAACAATATCAATGCACGAAGGAATGGAGGTTTTCACTACTTTCACACAATAAGCATTGTGACACAATCTGCCAGCATAATATTCTATACTAGAATGATTCTTGTTACAATGTTTAAGGAAAACTAAAGAGATTACTGGTTGATTCTTCCCTTGTGGGGGGAGGGGAAAGACTGAGTAACTGCTCCTAACCTTTCTATATCCTTACTATAGATAGAAACTCAATCCTATTACAATTATCCTGAAATGTCCTCCCACACAAACGACAATGTGAACACCCTCGCAAGGTCCATATGTTCTTAAGAAAGAGTGAAAAATGTCACGATGTTGTGATTGCAACAGCAACATTGCATTACAATGGATGCTTTTTCAAGGCTAATTCAAGGGTCTTGGTGAGGGCTTCAATGATGCAGTGCAAGGAAAACCTATAAAAAGGCAAAGTCTTAAGCATCTAAACAGTGTTACTTTGCTTGTTTCATCAATGAGCCAGGCTAAACATATGTCGGAGTCAACAGGAAGGCACAAATGAACGCACATGTTTGCCGCTAAAGGTGTCTGACATTGTTTAATGCAGTAGAAGTATAAGGAAAGGACTCTGAATAGCTCTCAGGGAGCCTGTAATTGCCATCGCATGACGCAGTGATTGTCTCTGCCAGGTAGGGTTGAGTAGAGCCTGGCTGTGACCAAGAGACCTAAAGTCCAGTCAGAGGTTGACCTATCAACGAAGATAAGAGTAAAAAAGAGCTGATTTTAATCCCTGGGGAGAGGGTCACTGAGGTAACTCTACATGACATGTTATATATACCAGCGGTCCCCAACCTTTTTAGCGCCAAGGACCGGTTTAATGTCAGACAATATTTTCACGGACCGGGCTTTAAGGTGTGACGGATAAATACAACAAAATAAAATGATACGACTGGCATAAAAACTGTGGTATATATTAAATATAGTAATAAACATGAATCCACTGTGTATTCTTATGCAACTTTATTAGCAGCGTCCTCATAACATCACACCAACAACATAACATGAATAACATCCTCTCTGCCCCTAACGCTCACTGACTCTGTAACATTAAACATGCCTTAAAAATATAAGATACCGCAAAAACTCACCGCGCCCGACACACACACACATACACACACATGCTATCATCAAAAGAGCTGCCTGTTATATTAACATAAAAAAATATCACAGTGACCCTGCTATTATGAGCTGTGTCAGACCTTTACCAGCTGATGGAATGGAACTAAAATCAGAGCAGTGTTCTGACTTTATGATAACTTTAAGTTTGAAGGACATGAATTCCCAGCCTTATGTGTCACTGTGGTCAGTTCATTAATCAGTTTCACTGAGGTTCTGGGAAAAAACATTTATATCAAGGTACATCATACATGCCTCTGCTGACACATGCAGTAAGGCTGTATTTGCTCTTAACACAGGAGAGACAGGAGCGATAAGTACTGAAGGAGAAAGGCATGAGGATTAGTTAACTGTCCTCATCTGTGGATCTGTATAAACGTGATTACATGGGCAGTGATCTCAACACAGGGAGATTTCTGGCATTGGGCCAGGGGTTATGTGCATAGGGAAGCACAGGACGCACCAAGAGATCCTTCAAGTCACCTAACCCTAATTTAATTCCATCTTAGAGAAAGGGTACTACCTTGCTGATGTCACAAAGGCTTTTTTTTACATTAGTTTAATGCGTTTCATAAAGGAAGAAATGCGTTGATGTTTTTTGAGTCTGTGGCATTCAGAAGCATTTGCATGTTATTTTTCTATTTTCAGAATGACATTTTGAAATTTAATGAAAAGTATAAAAAATTAAAAATAAAAATAAAGTCTTTTTTTCTGGCAGCTAATGTTGTTAATAATGTTTTTGTGTCATTGATTAAAATAAATAAAAGTATTGTCAAAATTGTACAAAGGTTTATTGGAACCAATATTATCTTAAAGTAAACAGACATGAAAGGATTGCTACTTGACAAATAAATAAATCTGTAAAATATGTAAAAAGTGTATTTTGCAAGAAAATAGTATTTTAGTTCATCTACTTCAAAATGTACTGTTTAATTTAATGTGTTCTTTGCCCTTTTTTTGTAATTCGTAAATTTACAAAAATGATTTACTGAGTGAATTTTTTTTTCTATTTTTATCAGTGTATGTGGATATGAAAGATTGTGAAAGATAAACACTGCAATAAAATATTACACTTATATTAATACTTAAGTAATTTTCTCTACAATTTAACTGCGAAACAGTTGCATTTGTCTGAAATGAGAGATTGAATGTATATGGAGTGATAAAAGAGACATGAAAGTAGAGCGAATTTCATTTACTCAGATGAGCAGATAATTTTGAAACACTGCATTTCATCTGACCAGTAGATGGTACTATAGACCAGAATCAAGAATTGCACTGAAACCATATAATAAACACATAAATCAATACATATTTGTCTACAGTGTATAATATTACATTATATTTTATCCCCTTTCATGGAGTTGCAGTTTCTCATATCGAATGCATACAATTCCAAGAGACTAACAATGTACATGATGTAAAGGATGTGTGAAATTAAATTTGAGTCTGGTTTAGGAATCTACTATAATGTGGAGTTAAGCTGCTTTGGTCCTTGGAACATCTGAATTTTATGGTGACTTTGGCCAAATAATAATTAAAAAAAGATCTGAAAATAATCACAAATAATATCTCTATGGAAATACTGTTTACTGAAAGCAATCTAGCTGAACATGAGGATTTGCCTTTTAATCTTCAGGGTGAGGTGGATTTACCTGTATTGAAAAAAGTGGAAAACCAGGATATCAAGAACATGAAATATATTTCTACGAAATAAAAAATGGGAGAAGAAAAAGAAGAAAAAAATATATATATATGTGAATGAGAATTTTTTTTCTGGAAAGAACTAATGAATATTTGGTAATGCTGATTCATGTTTCAGAGCAGCACCATGGACAGCTCCTTCACTCTACTGTACAAACCACTAATCCCGCAAAAGGCCTGTGATTCAGGAGTTAAAGTGTTAAATCCATCTTCTTTTATCTACAAACCTTGGTTGGAGGCTCGAATGACTCAGTAATGTGTTCTCTCAGAAACAATTACAACAGGGCAAGCTTTCAGCTCTTCCCTTAGAGTAGGGTGTGTTGTTTGCACAAACAATCCTGGCATCTATTGCTTGATAGGGCTGTTTTCTCTCCGTTTAACTATTTGAGAAACACCTTACTGTCAAAAGGGAGGAAAAAATGAAATTAAAACAAACTAGGATTGAGATAATTTCAGTCATCATTTGATGTTTCAACTGAAGGCAGTGTAAAACTCAAAGTGTCCCAGAAGACGCCTCTCTTCCTGAGAGGAAGTGAAGGTTAAATTATTTCTGGAGAGCACTGTTATCATTATAGCCATAAGAGGAAGAAGAAACTCTGTCTGGAAACCCAAGAATGTCTTGATCGATACTGAAGGGTTATTTATAAAGGAGTGTCATGAGATCTGTTTGATTGTGTTTTTTATAGGATAGGTTAATTTGGGGCTTAACTTCCACATTTATCAAGTAGCTTTTGCTGAGTAAGAGACACACTATCCAGCTCCTCTATAATGCGCAATGGAGTGTCTGTGAACATGCAAAACAAATAGAGGTTCCATCACGCATGAAATCAGCTGAGCTACAAGATAGTAAGATGACTGCTCTGTGTTTGACAGTGTCTTTGCATGCACGGGGGTGGGAGGAAGCAGGGGGTCGTGATTATAGTGATTAGTCAGTAATATGGCTCTGATGACTGCTTGTGATTTACAAGCTAGCCCTCAGCCTACCACTTACTCGCATGCAAAATATTCAGCAGCACAAGTGGGGTAGGCAGGCAACCTCTACTTAAACACAGTGTACAGCCTGCTGTTCAGTCTGTCCAACTGCAACTGGCTATTTTTAACACTAAGATATCTGCTCTCATAGTAGATCTAGGAGAATTTGTCCAACATTTGTTCCCCAAAAAGCATTTCACAGAATGGAAATCACAACTAGGTTCAAGGTGAGGATGAACTCAGAGGGTAAAACTTTAAGTCTTATCCTACAAGACTGGCAGTGCTCCTGCCCGTGGCAGGGTTTTAGCTCTCGTGGGTTGGGTAGGTGGAGCTAATAGCATGAATTTTGTTGTCACACTGTATGAATAGCACACAGATTGTTTAAGAAAGAGCATCATTAACACAACAGCATGAGATCTAATCTGCTTATACAAAACCTGGCTGTCTTAAATGTTAAAATGTAAATATACAAAAAATGTGTATGTGTGTGCATTTATGTATATATTACTTGATATCTATTATGTTTGTGCGTATATATTACACCTTAATGACCTAAACTGAGTTCTGAGACACATAACAATGAAAAACAAATCCAGTTACTTCATCACTGACCCAAAGGTCAATATAGATTATAATATGAAAAGACAGGAGGAAATCTTCCATGCGTACATTCCCCTTAAAAGCATCAGTCCTTCATAACTAAGCTTTCACAGAAATATAATTTCTTCAAAAATATCACTGTATTTCTCAACTGATAATATTTGTTAAACATCCAGCAATTTAATAACTCTAGCTTTGATTTATACTCTTAATATTTCCATTGACTATTCTGATATAAAATGTAATATTCTTCTATTGACTGAATGAAATGATTTTGTCAAGTAGCTTCCAGTTTTTTCATGTAAAAACATCATTTTGTTGGCAATGCTTTCATGGCTTAAACTGAGACTGTCTGGCAGATTCATAATCTTGTGCACCTCTGACATTGGAAAAGGAGCTTTGTTACACCAAAGTTAATAACCGTCTTTGAGACACCCTTTAAAAGTTTTCCAATTGTTAAACTCAAACTATTAAATATCTAAAGTTAATCTGTGTGTAGCACAAACCTTTTTTGTATATATGCATTTGAACATTTCCATGTATGCAGTGACTTTAAGGAGCAAAGATAAGGAAAGCATTAAAAATGTTATTGCTGTAATGAAATTCATACAAAAATGAAGTAATTTCAAGTCATTTGATTATTAGAATTGAACATGACAAGGTCATACATGCTGCAAAAATGCTAGATACACTACTGATATACATAGCGCGCTACATTAATAATTGGCTTTAACCCTCAATGAAGCTTCAATTATAGGATCAGATCATGTCTATAACTTGGGCTTTTATCCATCAGAGTTGAATCAAAGGTGGAACTGTAGCTATTTTGTTTGTTCATTACTCCGATTAAAGAAAATCCCTTTAGGTTTCTCAGGCTTAACCACATAACTGTGTGACATTGTGAGGGATGGAAACTTCTCTGAGTCGGCAGAAAGGCTAAAGGACTTGTTCCACTGTTCAACGCCCACGATGAGCCTATGTACAGTACTTTGCTCCCTTTGGGTCACAAGCTCAGCCCTATCTTTTCAAAGCACTGGATTACATAACGGGACAATTACTTTCAATTCAGAGATGTCTATTCTCATTTAAGGATATCTCAGCTTTGAATTTCATAGTTTTAACCTTTGTCTAAACTCTCACATGGATTTAATAACTGAACCAGAAAAATGTTCTGCCATTTCTTTACAGATTTAGTCAAAATATATGAACATATAGGCTTACTATATAGTTAAAAAATAGTGTTTTTTTTTTTTTTTTAAATGAAGTGTTCAATTGTTTTGAAAAACAGTATTAATATAAATGTAATTGAAACCATTAACATATGTGACCCTGGACCAGAAAATCTCTTAAGTCGCTGGGGTATATTTGTAGCAATAACCAAAAATACATTGTAAGGGTCAAAATTATTGATTTTTCTTTTATGCCAAAATCATTAGGGTATTAAGTAAAGATCATGTTCCTTTGAGATATTTTGTAAATGTAAAAAAAAAAAATCAATTTAAAAAAAATTGCAAAGATCAGTAATGTGTGTTTCCAAGAACTTCATTTGGACAACTTTAAAGGTGATTTTCTCAATATTTTGTGGTTTTGTTTTTTGCACCCTCAGATTCCAGATTTTCTGATTGTTGTATCTCAGCCAAATATTGTCCAATCCTAACAAACCAATGGAAAGTTTAATGACTTACAGACTCTTATGACTGGTTTTGTGGTCCAGGGTCACATATGCTTGAGATATAATTATATTAAATCAAAAGTATATAGAGTTACATGCCACATTAAAGGGATAGAGACCTCTGTTTATCTTTGGAACACAGTTTAAGATATTTTAGATTTAGCCTGAGAGCTCTCAGTCCCTCCATTGAAGCTGTGTGTACAGTATACTGTCCATGTTCAGAAACATTTTGCTCTTTTTGGACCAAAATGTATTTTCGATGCTTCAAAATATTCAGACTGACCCTCTGATGTCACATGGACTACTTTGATGATGTTTTTCTTACCTTTCTGGACATAGACAGTAGACGTACACACACTTTTAATGGAGGGACTGAGAGCTCTCAGACTAAATCTAAAATATCTTAAACTGTGTTCCAAAGATAAACAGAGTTCTCACGGGTTTGGAACAACATGAAGGTGAGTTATTAATGACATAATTTTCCTTTTTGGGTGAACTATCCCTTTAAACATTCATCTGTCTCTTTAAATCATATTATGCATATGAAAATAGTTCTTACTCTATAATAATCATAAAAGGAGATCAATTTACCATCTTCACTCTATAAGTACATTGCACAGCAATGCTTCAAGTCGAATGAACAAACAAACACGTGTGCGTATTTTATATCACTTAGATCATTCCCTTTAGATCTCACTGTCTCACGCGCAACGATTGGTCGATTATCTAAAATACCTGCATGTTATTGTTAACTACTTTGAATGTTTTAAGCAATATAAAAAGTCTGTCAAGGATGTGTCCCATATGAACGGCACATATGGCCACCCTACTGAGAGGGGAATTCACCGGGTATCTCCTTGCACCCAGAGTCTCAGCCAGAACCCAGGCTTCTTTATTTAGTAACAAAACCACCACAGACAAATAGCTTTTCCTTATTCTTCCCTTTCTCCCCCTTCCCCATTCAAGTGCTTGGCACAGAGAATTTCCACTCTGTCCACAGAGCTGAGAGCAAAGTATCATGTCCCGATCAGTTACTGTAAATACACATAAATTATTCACACCACAGACATTTCAGAGGAACAGTGATCCCATCAAAACAATCTGCAGTGAACACCTCTTTACAGATAAAGATATCTGATAGGATGTCTCACAATATCAAGTACAGTTCTTTCCAAGATTCATAAAAATGCTATACAAATTTTACGTAAAAATATATTTGAGATTTATTTTTTAAATTGCAATTCATATGAAAAACAAATAAATATGTATGCCTTTTAGTTATTTGTCATGTATTATTTTTACTGCTTTATAAAAAAATATTAAAAGCATGTTATGTTAAATTAACTAATCTTAGTCATAAAATAGTCACTCAGAAGAGAGACGCACCACAGTATAACTCACTTTCTTTGTTGGAATATAAAATAAAAATAAAAAGACATATTTCCTTTGTAAAAGGCTGATCTAAGGCACTACATTTTACACTAGTAAAAATTCTGTATAAGATTCTTGGTAGTAAGGAAATACATTTTTGTTTGTTTGTTTCTTTATTTTTAGCCAAGGCTAGAAAATAATAGCTTGACTACCAACTGAAATGATCAAAACATCTAATATGAGAGGCACATGAAAGTGCAAATTCATCCAGTATCATTTCCCGAGGTACTAATACCCTCATCCATTGTTATACCGTATGATGTCTCTTTGCATTGCTTACTAAAGGCTCAGGAGGTTTACAAAACCAATGGAGGTGATGTGACAGACAAGCTCTTAAAAGGAGCCCGGCCTGGCCATGTGATGGAAAGGGTTAGAGTCCTCTGACCTTTTGAGAGGACTCACACCACACAAGTCCTCTGAGATATGCAGAGTAAATGGGAAATGGAACCGTTAAACAAGAAGAAAAAAACTAAATCCACTAGATAGCTCACTCCTCAGCCAGCACATCAAACCATAGAGATGGTAAAACAATTTATGTAAGACAAGAAAATGGCTGGTTAAAATGCTTATTAAAATAAGTTCATCTACCCAGGTGTTTCACAATTCTTGACTTGGCATTTTGAAAGAGCGCGGAAAAGTCAACGTCCCCTGCTGCTCTTAATAACTTCCGCAGGGTGAAAAACTGCCTTCACTAATTGATTAACTGCTCTGGCTAAACACGTGACCACATTAAACACTGTAGCCATAAGCCAGACAAGCCAGGGCCCTCAGTCTATTTGTAGGAGCAGACTAGGTAAATCACCAAAGGAGATTAAGTCTCCATTGCCTCACAGAGAGCGGTATGTGCTGACCGCTAAACTAGCCACTGTTCACTTTATCTTCACTTTATCACTTTATCTTATCCCTTTTATAGCTTGATAGAAATCTTAACAGCTTATTTGATAGTCCTTGAAAGGATAAACACATTGTCATTTTATTAAATAATTTAATGAGCTCAGCAGAGCATGTAACGGCTAAGAAGTCCATCCTAAACAATTAAGCAAAAATCTCTATATTAAAATTTCAAAGTTTATTGGTAATATAGTTCAAACTAATTACATAAATTTAGTTTTTAGGTTTAGTTACTCAATTTTCTTCATTTTTGTCAATAATTCTAAAAAATAAAACGAAAGGTTTGTCCAAAATATATTTAATAATTGCATTTGCATTTATCCCAAACATATATTGTGACCCAGGACCACAAAACCATTCTTAAATCACTGAGGTATATTTTTAGCAATAGCCAAAAAAAACACTATATGTGTCAAAATGATCTATTTTTCTTTTACAGCAACAATCATTAGGATATTAAGTAAAGATCATGTTCCATGAAGATATTTTGTAAATTTCCTACCGTAAAAATATTTCAAAACTTAATTTTCGATTAGTAATATGCATCGTTAAGAATTAATTTGGACAACTTTAAAGGGGATTTTTTCAGTATTTAGATTTTTTTTTTTCAACTTCAGATTCCAGATTTTCAAATAGTTGTATCTCGGCCAAATATTGCCCTATCCTAATACACATACGTCAATGGAAAGCTTATTTATTCAGCTTTCAGATGATGTATAAATCTCAATTTCGAAAAAAATTGACACTTAAGAATCACACATTTCAACTGGATGTATTTTCTTACCTCACGAAGTACATTTCGTAATGTATTTTGATATCTGAAACCATATATTGACATTTTTAAAACTAAAAATACATTTCCTTGAACTGGGCATTACTGGTAATATTCTGCTGCAATATGCATCAACATGCATTGGGAAATACCTCCTCTGTAGCTCACCAGTCACGTCCTGCTCAAAAGGCAGTGTCCAATAACTAAACCACTGAGCGCACAGAAATGAAGGTGAAGATCAAGGTTAGGAACTATTTCCCATTAATCTTGCAGCTCACATGCCATTAATTATGACTGGACCCCTGCAATGTAAAGGGGTTTGATTTGTCCTCCCTAAAACCCAGACCCAAGCATTCAAAAATTCAGAGCTACAGTAAAGTGCAGTTTACTGAAGAGAAATGCTTTGTTATTTAATATACTACCATATATTGTTAGCATATGCATACCATACCTTCTAAATAGGGTTGTTTCAATCCTGCAAATTATTTTTTTTCATCTCAAACCAATTCTTTCAGTGAACAATGGTGATATGACAAACTGAACTATGCTGAAGGTGATTTCGGCAATACACAGCTGCTTCTGGCCTGTCAGAGCAGACATTATAGCCGATAGGTGTAGGCTGAATGGACGCAGTGTGTTTGTGCTGACTCACTCAAATGACTGACTGGCAACAAATCATAGTGGCAGGGACTCAACCTACATCTTCCTCTCTGAGAGGAGTATGTGCAACTCCACCTGCCCAGTCCCACTACCAGTGACCACACATAATGCCAATGTAAATCAGAGTGAGATGATGATATACCTCGTCCTTTCTGGTCAGGTATCAGTTGTTAAACAAATGTGCCCAAGAAAACATGTGGATAAAGTTTAATTTGATGCTTAGAGTTCACTTAGAGTTTTGTCAATTTCCCTTAATTTCAACCTTCTTTTTAAGACCTACAGCATCAGCCTTTACTTGTAAATACACTTTGAGTTCAGTGTTCTGCTTCAAATGTTGTAAATTAAATGTATGGAATAAAAGTATAATGTGATTTAATATATTTTAAAACATAAAAAATATTTAAAAAACTTTAAATATAATCTATAATCATTTTACATATGATTGATCAACTTAATGAGAATGTTAGTCATCATAATTAAAATGCTAACATTGTTACTATTATGTATTATTATGGCACAAAATGCAATTTTGTTTAGGATTCTAGTCAGTTTTATCAAATATATTTGTCAGCTTATTTCATTTCTGTTTTTTTTTACCCCTTGGAAAGCCTCTTTTCTTGAGAGCCAAAGGGCAAGAAAAAAAAGTCCTGTACATTAAAGCATTTCACTAATGGCTCTTCTGACTGCTTCCCCTGTCTTTATTCTGGGAAGTAAGCGATCTGTGTATTGGGACTGGGCTGTGAGTGGAGACAAAGCTACTGAGCAGCTGTGAAAAAGCATTTTAATATTCTCAACAACTTTCTACCGGGACGATCTACTAATATGTGAGAAAACATAATTAATCAAAACTTACTTAAATCCACAATGAGAGATATTTAAAGCACCGTCTTTAACTTTAACAGACCATGACAGTGTTTTTGTTTTACTGACTCATTCTTAATCATTCTTAATTGAGTTACACATGCGCATATCATTCATCCGTGCAGCATCTCATCACATCGGTAAAATAAAGAGCAATAGCCAACATCTCTGATGAAAAATACAGCCAAAATAGTTTCACACTGACATGCAGGAGCATAAATCTTCCCTCTAGCAAGCTATACACCACAAAAAAATATGCCTCTTCTTTTGTGGCATAATAGCCTTGGCTAATATGTCAATCATGACAGCCGGGGAAATGCATATGAGTTGTGTGTATTTATAAATTCATCTTTGGGTTTCATATTTCATCATATCCCTGCTGGCATCACTCTCAGAATTTTGCAGTCCAAACTTTACCCTTGAATTTTACCCTAGTCATTGAAAGACAAATTAATAATTCATTTCAAACTGAATATTTGGGCTAACTCTCTTCAGCATTTTTTTCAGTGCTAGTTTTTCAAGTGCTAGTTTGTTGATCTAATGTTCTCTTAGATGCTCAAATGGAGCATCCTAAGTGAAAATATCATAAATTAATAATTATTCTGGCTGATAACTAGATAAATTAGTGTGGATACAGGCTGATATTTTGTACTGTGTATGTGCAGGCCACGTGCTGGCCCTACCTTGGCTGCTACAGAAGAGCTGGGTTTCTCCAGCAAATCCCAGAGCTTCTGCCTTTTATCTGGACAGCAGCCCGTTTCCACCTGATCTCCTTCCTTCTCCCTGAGAGTTTCAGCCTCTCTCCGCAGCTCTTCATTCATCTGCTCTTTCTTCTGATGGTACCGTGCCTGGCAACACGACTCCAGATAGATCTCATCGATCCCCCAGTAGTCAAGCTCCTGACCAAAGGACAGAGCGCACATCTCTTCCATCATGTGTAGCTTGCCAGTCCGGTAAAAGTTTAAAATGGAGGAAAAGGCACCTGGGTGCCTGTCAAAGAAATACTCATTATCATTAAGACTGTAGTCGTCACAGATCTCCATTAAGGTTTCATGGGTATTGCAGTCTCTGAGTTTCCCCAGACGGGTTCGTGGCAGTCGGTCCAGGGTTCTCCATAGCACCTCATGGACCAGCCCTCCCACATTGATCCGGACTCTTCTGGATCTGGCTTTTGTCCGGATAATGTCGATAGGTTCTGGCGGGAGTGAGCCCTGTGGCCGTGAGACCCTCTGAGCTCCGAAGTTTGCCCTCTCAGTCATGACTGCTACTACTCAGATGTGATGCTGATTCAGATGTCAGTTAGGAGTACTATGATGAATCCACCTCAGACAAGGCCCTCCATGGTTGCACCTGAAAATCACAGACATTTCAAGACATCTTATTATGTAACAGAAAAATAATAATAATAAAAAAATAATAATAAATAAATAATAAATAATAATGTTTGTGATAAAGCACAGGCATGTGATTAGAAAAAAAGAGTTTTAAATAAAGCCATTAATACAGTAAAAATTAAATTTTATGGAATTCAATGCATTCAGAACTCCAACACTATAATGACCCTATTTTATGCTCCAAAAATTAATGAAGCAACAAACTTTGAAGGCTAAATCAAGTCTCCAAAGCACCCAGTTTTTAGAAAGTAGAGGATTATGAAAGGAGGAATCTTAACAAGGGCCCAGGACTTCAGTAGTTCTGCTGTAATGGGGTCAATGAAATCATGCAGAATACGGTGTAAACATGTTCTCAGCTTAGAATAAAAAGTGTTATAATATGTCTAGGTTGTGTAACTGTCCAGAGTTTATTTAAGACTAAAAGTAAGTCCTGGAATAACTTTGTTTTAAAATATTATAATATCTGAATATGTTTTATCCAATAATTAAACGTATGTATAGCATAACTACATGTAGGAGGCCATTTTGTTGTCATGTGACAAGAAAAACTGTGTGTGTCAAGGTCATTAAGTTTTTTTACATTTTACTTTAATTTTTAAATAGCATAATCTGACATTTTTATGTGGAGGCATGTTTTGGAGTAACATTAAGAAAGCGTCTTGATATTCAAGAATGTGTGATGATATTTGTAAAAACGAGACGATGACCAAAAAAAAAAAAAAAGATAAAAAATTAATACAAATCTCGAAAATATCCTTATATTGTTATTATTATTATTCCGCTTGACATGACCATGACATCGTCAGTCAGTTAAGAGGTTAATGTGTAGCTAATATATTTGTTTTTATTTGTTTGCAAATTTACAATCCCCCCCCCCCCCCCCCCCCCCAAAAAAAAAAAAAAATCCAAGAAACATGGTATTTATTATTATTACTTTAACATGTAAATTCAACAATGACAATTCAACGACAATTGAAATGTTCTTGTGTAGCATTGGATGTCAAGTAGGCTACTTTTGGCTCTGAGGACAGAAGGTAATGCGATTGAGTATTTAAGAATGTCTTGATGATAAATCCCGGCAGGACTATTTAGCGGGCTTCTATTTCCTGCTCTTAAAAGACTTCGTAACAGCCGGCTATTTAAAACTCCCAACCAGAGAGGAAACTATATAGGCCAACATTTCATAATGCTGCAGCACTGCGATGTATCAAAACTATAATGCCCCCTAGTTAGCATGGCATTAACACCCTGCCATAATATATCCGCAGCTTTATGCTTTATCCCCACAAGGTTAAATTGTTGTGCCCTGATATTACCAAACTCACTCTATAAACTCTTAATTTCAACCATGTTACGGTGCACTAGATAGTCAAGAGAAACACAAAAATATTGTGGAGAGACAAGTTTGTTACACAGCTAAAAAAAATAAAAATGACATCACTAATTAAATATTAAGAAACTATTCAGCCTTCGCGTCAAATTTGAGTCTCCCCCTCACAAACTTTGCATGTCAAGCTGTTCAGGAACGTTCATAACAGACTAATCCTTAAATCAGGAAGGTAGAGGCTGTACTTTCCAGTGCACCTGTCTCAGGACAGCTGATCAAACACTCTTCTACACCAAGGTTCTTATTAGATAACCATGAACCACTTTTGGCGTAAAACAAAAGTCGAGGTCGAAGTTTTTGTAAAACTAATTACATCAAGCAGCAAAGCAATTTTTTTTTCTGTCAGGAGCCTTTATTTGTGAGAGTGAAGTCTAAATAGCTGGGACACGCTGAGAGCAGCAGAACCGTAGTGCTCTGGCATGGATGCCTGTCTGTGGAGTTTACTGTGCCTGAAGAAAACAGTGCAATCTTACGCACAACTATTTAAAGCGTTTAAAGCGAATGAAAGATGCGAAACCTTACCTTCCCACCGTTCACCTCTTGTTCCTTTACCTCTACAACCAAAAAGAAGTCAATTAGCCTCTTATTGCACCCTCCATCAATTCAGGGAAGTGAGGCGTCAGTGGTACCCATTCTGAGGGGGCAGTCGTTCCTCTTCATTCTGTATGGACCAAATCTCACAAACAACTCGCGCGAATTAAGCACAAAGACGAAGTTGGACCAAACCTCAAAACTGTTGATTATTCTCGCCACGAAGCCATGATAGTGTGTTGAAAAAGTGGAAAGCGGCGCGCGTAAAGACAGTCAAACGCAGCGCTCGGCGGAGCAGCGACTGAGCACGAGCGTTCGCGCCGCGCGCTGCATCACAGTGAGTCCGGAGGTGAAGCCTAATTGGATTGAGCTATACATCACCGAGGATAGCAGCAGCATCAGATCCCTCCGTCCCATACAGAAGTCAGTGTCACTGATCTCTAGCTCTCTCATAGCCAGTTCAAACGAGGTGGGGACATGACACAATGGAACACGATGATCCACATTTGGAAAAGGGTTAATATAGAACATATCAAGGAACCTGATATCAGTTCCGTGCCATTTAAGATGATATTTAAGATTGCCCTATAGAGCCTAATCAGGGATCACTTCATTGGAAAGATTATAAGATTTAGATAGCTAGGGACTTGTAAAAGACACTTTGACACTGATCTAAAAACTAAGAGATGGCAAAATCAAACTCCTCTCTGGAGAACTTTAAATGAGTTACACACAATACCTCTATTATGATCATTAGTTGTAATAATAAGACTCAATGGGGGAAAGTGTTGTATTTCAATTGGCCACTGGATGGGGATATGATCCTTCTTTATCTCTGCAATTTCTCACCCCTTTACTCCCTGCACTACATACATACGCATTGCTTCATGTCAGCATTCTTCTGGGTATCTTTAACTCAGTGGGACAATTGTTCCTTTGGGATTCATACCCGTGCCCATGTCAACAGAGAGACTCTCTCCTTCTACCTCCTCCTTCTTGTGGACCTATTGAAACTCCTAATAACAGCAAATTCATTAAAAATACAGAGGATATGTTTTTAGACCTGCAAGCCAAACACTCACAGCTACTGAAGGTCAAGTGCAAAGTTTTGAGAGGTCATGCTAAGAGAGAAGAATGTATTTCAAGTGTCATGCTAAAATAAAATTCAAAATGTGCAATGTGTTTCAATTTCAAAGTTAATGACTTTGTAAATACAGAAAAAATATTGTATAAATGCTACAGTTTTTACTTCTCTACCTGTTATTGGTACACTACAGTTATCTTAGCATGACGAAAAAAGATATTATTATTATACATGTTTTAACATTGATCTATAAAAGATTTATATAAATCAGTGGTTTAAAATCAGGATGTCTTGTGCTGTAAAATGCAATAAAAAACAGGGTTTTTTACATTTCTGTTATAAGTGAACAAACTCTTAAAGCCACCTTGTAGTTACCTTTATTATAAGTATAATAAAAACAAAAACAGAAAAAAATACATTTCCAGGAGTCCCTGCATAGCAAATCATTAATGATTATATTTTACTTAATTTTTTTTTTCGTATTATTTTTGTTATCATGCACGTGTTTTTTCTTTTTTGGTTTTTGGTTACATTTTATGGTTAGATCTAAAATAATATATTTTTACAGTCTTTTGTCCCTTCTTCTTTCTTAAAAAATAAATCAGGCCACTTAAAGTGTAATATTGAGGTTCTTTTTCAATTTGGTGTTTATTTTTGAAGTCTAACTGGGTAACTTTTTAATCAAATATATTAGATAAAAAAAATTATAAAAAAATACATATGTATATTCTTTTGCCTCAAACGACAATGCTATTAGAGACCAGAAACAGTTTAATGCTTTCTACATTGTGCCACTAATGCCACTGGAACAGAACTTTCAGGCAGATGGTCGCTGGTCTGAGGTCGCAGTCCCTCCCTCTCTCAAACCGTACATCAGTAATGCAACAATGCTATAAAAAAGATGCATAAACCATAATATCTTTAGTGTTGATTGTTACAAACTAGAGAGACAAACCTACTGCATTTGTAACAGTAGAGCCCCATGAGGTGGTGAAGTTTGACCCAAAGCTCTCACATCGATGAGGCTCTGAAATAAAATCAGAGATTATGGAGTGTAACTCAATACCACCACGTCTCTGAAGAGAGAGAGAGAGAGACTGTAATTAGTTAAAACAAGGTCAGTCGACATGAAACACGTGATGTAAATATAAATTTTAAAATGTATATTACATTAAAGTTGCACGGTACTCTATACATCCATAAAATACCATCAAATTAATGTAATTAGTTTAAAATTCTAATTATGATGAATTAATTTAAAATCACAACATGATTGTGATTTGTGATTTCTAATGCTTCCATGTAAAATTCGGATGTGCCAGAAGTCCATCCAGATCCTGTCTGTATCATGCATCCTGCTATTAGGTGCTGGATTGTCTCAGGAGGACCGTCCCTATTGATTTAGAGCTGAGTGCTTGTTCTTGTCCTGCCATGATTAGAGCCCCATGCTTTCCATCGGTCCTGCTATTTTAAACCAATTTCCCAAAGTCAGCCATCCCAGCTATAGTATCTGGCAGTGGTTCATCCCATGGAGAGGTCTGTTCTCTGATGGCACTTCCTCAGTTATTCTCAAAATCTGCTGGTGTGCGAGAGTCCCTCAGAACCTCAACCCCGGAGGCCATGTGTCAGGATGGTGGTCTTGATACTTAATACTTTCCACAGGCTTGGACCCTGTAAAAACACAAATATGCATTTTATACTTTATTAATATAAAATATATATATTTTTTTTTCAAAGAAATTTTTTTCTTAAATTAGGAACATGAACAAAAATAATGGCAGTGAATCAAAAGCCTCTATTTAAAGTTGTGCATGAGTATTTTTTTTTTTACACAATAAAAAATAAGACATTTTTAAATAGAAAGACTACAATTCTATTGTATTTCATTGTTAAATGTTATCCAATAATATTGGTTTTATTTGCAAAAATACTTTATACAATGTATGTCTTCCACCATTAAATCGTTAGATTACAATAAAACTTATTGTTTTTCTCATCATCTATCTGCAAATGTTTACAATTAAGATAAGATCAGATCATAAAACCAAGAAATATCATGTAACTAACTATTAAACATTATACAATACCTTTTAATCTTACAATGAAAAGAAACTGAACTGTATTGGACTATATGGAGTCAAGTGATCTGTTGCTTAGGTAACTCTCAGTTTCTTCGCTCAGCAGGTAGGCCTGAGAATCAGCCCGACCAAGACTGAAGTCATGACTCATGACCCTCAACGTCACCAACCCCGCACCAATCACATGATGGAGTGAATCTCTCCATGAATTTACGTACCTCGGTAGTGTGGTGAGGCATGATGGAGGTGCCGGCAACGACATCCAAAAACAGACTCAGCAAAGCCAGGAATGTCGCCAGATCAGCTCAACAACGTCTGGAAGTCGTCTCAGTACAAAAATCACACCAAAGTATGATTCTACCAGAGTTGCATGCTGTCAACCCTCCTCTATGGAGCAGATTGCTGGAGATTGACAGTGGGGGATCTTAGCAAGCTCTCCACATTCCACACCAAAAACCTCAAAAGAATCCTCTGTATATTCTGGCCACAGACAATATCCAACAGAGAACTACTCGCTTGATGCCATCAAGAAGACATGGCCACCATACTGATGAGAAGAAGCTGGAGATGGATTGGACACACCATCAGGCGAAATAACTCTTCCATCCTCAAAATTGACCTCCATTGGACCCCTGATGGAAAGCGCAAGAAAGGAAGGCTGAAGAAACACCCGACGGTGAACTATAGAAGGTGAACTGAAGGACATGAAGCAGTCTTGGGGCACTTTGGAGAAGATGGCGCAGGACCGGCAGAGATGGAGGAGGGCATAACAGGCAATAACTAACATGTTACTAAACGTCACATGCTCATAATTAGATTAGACATGAGCTGTTTGTTTTATCAATAAAACAAATCCTTATATGATTGGTTGGTTCTGCTCCAAATGACATGTTTGTAGTGACTGTAAGTCTATTACGGATTTTACCATATGCTACTTAGTTTATAAAATGTTTGTATGAAACAAGTTTTTGTCATATTTTGTATGGAGATACAATGTTGTATTGCCAGGCTTGAGTCGTACAGCTCACAAATAATTATCTTCATGAGCAGTAATGGCCCATGAACATAGCCAGGGGTTTATGCTTCTTTAGTACTCACAGGAAATGATCTTGGGCCTGAAATGGACCACTCTGATGGTAATATGTAACCTCTTAACTCCTGAATCCTTGATTGATATTTACAAATCTCACAAGTAATGCTTCATTTATTGAATTACCCGAAAGGCTCATTAGGAACCAGTTGTCTGCATCAGAAGAATAGTAAGGGCTATATCGCTTTCTCTCTCTCTCTCTCGCTTAGTGAAACAGAGTAATCTGATAAGCAGCACACATCTAACCACACTATAAAAACCCACTCACTGATAGCGAAAAACCACAGCTTGTGTGTTTGAAAGGCAATGAAATGTGTGTTTTTTAATAACATATGGCACCTGATCTCGTTTTTCATAGTTTACTTGCAGGATGACAAAAAAAAAAAAAAAAAAAAAAACCACAGAAATGACACATATCTCCAAAACTTAGTCAAAATCTAGACAACAGTCATATGACAGCATGATGGCTGGAAATGAAAGCAAATGTTTTTGAGGAACTCTGCTTATCAAAATTCACTCAAATTTATTCAGAAAGTATATACACTTCCACTCAAAAGTTTTTGTGTCAGCAAGATTTTGAAATTTCACCCAGGATGCATTTATTTGATCAAAAATACAGTAAAAACAGTAAAAATGTTGAAATGTATATTGTTACGTTAAAATTCAAGAACAAATTTAAAATAACATGAAGTTTTATTATATTTCAAATCTAATTTTATCTTTAATAGCAAAGATTTTTTTAGCAGCCATCACTGCAGTCTTCAGTGTCACATGATCCACCAGAAATCATTTTAATATGCTTATTTTGTGCTTATTGCAATGTTGAAATCAAGTGCGCTGCTTTATATTTTTGTGGAAATAGTCATATTTTTTCAGGATTCTTATTCAACATAATGTGTCCTTCCTAAAAAAAAATAGTACAGGACATAAAATGCAGGACAAAATATTTGATAACTTTTCAGAGAAAATCTTGTGCCATGCCTTTAGTTTCCCCCGTCTGATAGTACTGTGAGATGACAGCTTGTGCAGGTGCTCTAACATTTTTCATGACTGAATTTTAAACGTAGTGGACTAAGAAAGGAAATGTAGTCATCTGGAGAAGCACACCAGGTACCTGGACTTACGTGACAACATCGGCGCAAGCCCAATGCACTATGCCACATCCATGGGACACTTTTGCATCATCAGACTAAGAGTATAGTTCACTGGAAAACAAGGTACACAGACCCACACCTTTAGACATTTATTAAGTTTGAATTAACGTGAATTAATGACAAACTATGAATGTTAAATATTTCTGTAAAGAAGCTAAAAACTACAATGCCAGGGATGAGGAAGAGAACACACTTCTTCACTGGGCTGTGCAGAAGGACCAGCCAGGAAGCTGCTCTGTGCTTCTGACGCAGGGAGCAGATCCTAACATCCGAAACAGCAGTCAACTGTCCACGCTACATGTGGTGGTCAGCCTTCTCAAAAACTTTGGTTAGAGGTAGGTCAGCCTGCTCACAGCATCATACACTATTAATATTAGAATTCAGCCTCTACCGTATTATATTATTGCCCACATCTGTGTTTCTCATTGGTAGAGATATACAGTGTATTTGACATTATTACACTTTTGGGTTTAAATAGCAACTTGTCTCAAATAAACAAATCAACATATCTGAGATATCTCTCCTTATTTACTTTCCATTTGCAGAGCAGCCATTTTTGATCATTTTGAACTCTCTGAGTACCTTATCTCACAGCTATGGAAACTGCAGGTGTTTGTAAGTGAAGAAACTATGCTTGTAAAATTAAACATGAAATTCAGGCAATCACTGTAAAGCTGGATATTATTGCTGACATTGACTTTGTTGACTGCAAAGGCCATTCTCCACTTCTTCTGGCAACAATTTGCGGAGCATGAAGAACTGTCAATCTGCTCCTCTCCCATGGTAACCTTAATAAGTGAACATCAATAATAATATTTCATTATTATTTATAATAATAATTAGAATTTTTGTTATCATCATTATTTTATATCTTATTTTGTCTTATATTAACCCTTATGTTATGTTCCGTTTTTTTCTCATCAGCAAGGCCCTATGAACATCAGTTCTAAAATTAAATACAAAACGTGTTAATTTAAAGAAAGCAAAAAGATTGAATCCAAGATTTTACATAACACCAATTTCCAAAAGGTGTGTCATTTTTTTACGACAAGAACACCAAATTAGATGATGGATAATGGGTCTAAACCTTTTAGGTTTAGAACTGCTGTCTTACATTTAATATCTTATTTATTATAATACTCTACATAATGATGAGAAATAACACTGAGAAACACTTACAATTATTTTTTGTAGGAGCTGATCTGAAGAAAAAGACAAATCCGGATGCAACTTCTCGCATCTGGCCATCCTGCAAGCAAGAGGTCTGAAAAAAGTACCCACACGGGTACTGCAGGTAAAACACAGGGTTTACGAGACACTTCCCATCTTTTACTGAATTACTACAAACTTGCTTAAAGACCCGTAAAATTAAGCCACTGCTGCCCTCTCCTGGTAGTTCCACCAAAAAGAGGAAGGAGACTGGTTTATCTGCAGCACAATAGAGTGAGAGAGCTTCTCAATGATGAGGATATTGAGGGCTGTACTCCTCTTCATTAAGCCTGTAGACTGGGAATACCAGAGTTTGTGAAGAACATGCTGGGATTAGAGGTCTCGTTGGACCAGAAGTCCAAACAGAAGAAATCTGCACTTCATTTGGCATCCGAGTAAGTCTGTTACTGCAAAGATTCAGAAATGGCGATAAGAAAACACTAAAAAGCATTTGCATTTGCCAGTCCTTTTAAGAAACTGAAGGAAAGCTGCAATTCCATACATGTTTTGATCATTATTTTCTGTTTCTGGTGAGATATGGGAGGATCAATACATGGCTTCTGGAGATGGTGACAGACTCCAGACTGCTGAATGTGGGGGATAAGAAAGGACTGACCCCACTGTATCTGGCCTCTCGTGGAGGTCACTTCTCCTAGGCAAGGGGGCGCTGTTTCACGGGCACAAGTTCTTCACTTTTTGTCCAGTGTAAAATCTAAATCAGGCAACAAACAAGACTTTTGAACAATGTCAGATGTAATTGTATATAGCTCAAGGCTATATTTTCATGCATACTTTATTAATTTGTATATGTTTTAATAACTATAGAGTATGTTCATGCCTTCATCATGCTGCATCTGAAGGACACACAGATCATGGACATTTTGCTGACATGAAACTTCTAAACAAAACTGATGGAGATTTGGTGCTTTGCCTAATTTACTTAAACACTTTTGATGCAGCTTGAAAGCTTGAGACCACTAGCTTTAATTTGGTATTATTTTTATAATATTGTAATATTTTTTCTTTACGAATCATATTATTAGCAAGCAGTGAACGAGTCTTAATCACAAATTTTCATTTAACTTCAAAATATCTTATGATATTTTAGTTTTGGTTTACTTTCTATTTGTCAATTAATCCTAAAAAATTATGAAGATGTAAAATGTTTTACAGAAAAACCTAAAGCTTATTAGCAAATTATGCATGGTTTTCAACATTTATAATTATAAGAAGTTTTTCTTGAGCAACAAAATTAGCATCAGATTGCATATACTGATATCTACTTACATAAAATGATATATTACTGCATACTGCACATGTTTTCTAACACAGCTTTGCATCTGGTTGCTAGGGCAGGTCATGTGAGAGCAGTAAGACCAAGATCATCCTCAAAAGAATGATGCCTCTTTCTTGCATGAGGCCGTACATAATAAGAGGAAGGAGGTCACCAACACGATCAAGACCAACAGGTCAGCCAAATTCTAGAAATGTTCGAAATGTGTTTTCCTAGCTTCTTCATTTATTTCTCATATTTGTTGAATATAGATGTGAAGAGGCGATGGACAACATACAAACCAAACTTCATGAAAACATTGCATTGTCATGGACATGACTGATTTTCTTCTGGAGTCCTTTACAGTGAGTTTTTAC